>NW_026611445.1:0-20000 GCF_029633865.1 Lampris incognitus
TGATGACACCTCTCACTGTCACTCTGTCTAACATAACATGTTGTAGTGATGACACCTCTCACTGTCACTCTGTCTAACATAACATGTTGTAGTGATGACACCTCTCACTGTCACTCTGTCTAACATAACATGTTGTAGTGATGACACCTCTCACTGTCACTCTGTCTAACATAACATGGTGTAGTGATGACACCTCTCACTGTCACTCTGTCTAACATAACATGTTGTAGTGAATGACACCTCTCACTGTCCCTCTGTCTAACATAACATGTTGTAGTGATGACACCTCTCACTGTCACTCTGTCTAACATACATGTAGTGATGACACCTCTCACTGTCACTCTGTCTAACATAACATGTTGTAGTGATGACACCTCTCACTGTCACTCTGTCTAACATAACATGTTGTAGTGATGACACCTCTCACTGTCACTCTGTCTAACATAACATGTTGTAGTGATGACACCTCTCACTGTCACTCTGTCTAACATAACATGTTGTAGTGATGACACCTCTCACTGTCACTCTGTCTAACATAACATGTTGTAGTGATGACACCTCTCACTGTCACTCTGTCTAACATAACATGTTGTAGTGATGACACCTCTCACTGTCACTCTGTCTAACATAACATGTTGTAGTGATGACACCTCTCACTGTCCCTCTGTCTAACATAACATGTTGTAGTGATGACACCTCTCACTGTCCCTCTGTCTAACATAACATGTTGTAGTGATGACACCTCTCACTGTCACTCTGTCTAACATAACATGTTGTAGTGATGACACCTCTCACTGTCACTCTGTCTAACATAACATGTTGTAGTGATGACACCTCTCACTGTCACTCTGTCTAACATAACATGTTGTAGTGATGACACCTCTCACTGTCACTCTGTCTAACATAACATGTAGTGATGACACCTCTCACTGTCACTCTGTCTAACATAACATGTTGTAGGATGACACCTCTCACTGTCACTCTGTCTAACATAACATGTCTGTAGTGATGACACCTCTCACTGTCACTCTGTCTAACATAACATGTTGTAGTGATGACACCTCTCACTGTCACTCTGTCTAACATAACATGTTGTAGTGATGACACTCTCACTGTCACTCTGTCTAACATAACATGTAGTGATGACACCTCTCACTGTCACTCTGTCTAACATAACATGTTGTAGTGATGACACCTCTCACTGTCACTCTGTCTAACATAACATGTAGTGATGACACCTCTCACTGTCACTCTGTCTAACATAACATGTTGTAGTGATGACACCTCTCACTGTCACTCTGTCTAACATAACATGTTGTAGTGATGACACCTCTCACTGTCACTCTGTCTAACATAACATGTAGTGATGACACCTCTCACTGTCACTCTGTCTAACATAACATGTTGTAGTGATGACACCTCTCACTGTCACTCTGTCTAACGTAACATGTTGTAGTGATGACACCTCTCACTGTCACTCTGTCTAACATAACATGTTGTAGTGATGACACCTCTCACTGTCCCTCTGTCTAACATAACATGTTGTAGTGATGACACCTCTCACTGTCACTCTGTCTAACATAACATGTTGTAGTGATGACACCTCTCACTGTCACTCTGTCTAACATAACATGTTGTAGTGATGACACCTCTCACTGTCACTCTGTCTAACATAACATGTTGTAGTGATGACACCTCTCACTGTCACTCTGTCTAACATAACATGTTGTAGTGATGACACCTCTCACTGTCACTCTAACATAACATGTTGTAGTGATGACACCTCCACTGTCACTCTGTCTAACATAACATGTTGTAGTGATGACACCTCTCACTGTCACTCTGTCTAACATAACATGTTGTAGTGATGACACCTCTCACTGTCACTCTGTCTAACATAACATGTTGTAGTGATGACACCTCTCACTGTCACTCTGTCTAACATAACATGTTGTAGTGATGACACCTCTCACTGTCACTCTGTCTAACATAACATGTAGTGATGACACCTCTCACTGTCACTCTGTCTAACATAACATGTTGTAGTGATGACACCTCTCACTGTCACTCTGTCTAACATAACTTGTAGTGATGACACCTCTCACTGTCACTCTGTCTAACATAACATGTAGTGATGACACCTCTCACTGTCACTCTGTCTAACATAACATGTTGTAGTGATGACACCTCTCACTGTCACTCTGTCTAACATAACATGTTGTAGTGATGACACCTCTCACTGTCACTCTGTCTAACATAACATGTTGTAGGGATGACACCTCTCACTGTCACTCTGTCTAACATAACATGTTGTAGTGATGACACCTCTCACTGTCACTCTGTCTAACATAACATGTTGTAGTGATGACACCTCTCACTGTCCCTCTGTCTAACATAACATGTTGTAGTGATGACACCTCTCACTGTCACTCTGTCTAACATAACATGTTGTAGTGATGACACCTCTCACTGTCACTCTGTCTAACATAACATGTTGTAGTGATGACACCTCTCACTGTCACTCTGTCTAACATAACATGTTGTAGTGATGACACCTCTCACTCTCACTCTGTCTAACATAACATGTAGTGATGACACCTCTCACTGTCACTCTGTCTAACATAACATGTTGTAAGTGATGACACCTCTCACTGTCACTCTGTCTAACATAACATGTTGTAGTGATGACACCTCTCACTGTCACTCTGTCTAACATAACATGTTGTAGTGATGACACCTCTCACTGTCACTCTGTCTAACATAACATGTAGTGATGACACCTCTCACTGTCACTCTGTCTAACATAACATGTTGTAGTGATGACACCTCTCACTGTCACTCTGTCTAACATAACATGTTGTAGTGATGACACCTCTCACTGTCACTCTGTCTAACATAACATGTTGTAGTGATGACACCTCTCACTGTCCCTCTGTCTAACATAACATGTTGTAGTGATGACACCTCTCACTGTCACTCTGTCTAACATAACATGTTGTGGTGATGACACCTCTCACTGTCACTCTGTCTAACATAACATGTAGTGATGACACCTCTCACTGTCACTCTGTCTAACATAACATGTTGTAGTGATGACACCTCTCACTGTCACTCTGTCTAACATAACATGTTGTAGTGATGACACCTCCACTGTCACTCTGTCTAACATAACATGTTGTAGTGATGACACCTCTCACTGTCACTCTGTCTAACATAACATGTAGGGATGACACCTCTCACTGTCACTCTGTCTAACATAACATGTTGTAGTGATGACACCTCTCACTGTCACTCTGTCTAACATAACATGTTGTAGTGATGACACCTCTCACTGTCACTCTGTCTAACATAACATGTTGTAGTGATGACACCTCTCACTGTCACTCTGTCTAACATAACATGTTGTAGTGATGACACCTCTCACTGTCACTCTGTCTAACATAACATGTTGTAGTGATGACACCTCTCACTGTCACTCTGTCTAACATAACATGTTGTAGTGATGACACCTCCACTGTCACTCTGTCTAACATAACATGTTGTAGTGATGACACCTCTCACTGTCACTCTGTCTAACATAACATGTTGTAGTGATGACACCTCTCACTGTCACTCTGTCTAACATAACATGTTGTAGTGATGACACCTCTCACTGTCACTCTGTCTAACATAACATGTTGTAGTGATGACACCTCTCACTGTCCCTCTGTCTAACGTAACATGTTGTAGTGATGACACCTCTCACTGTCACTCTGTCTAACATAACATGTTGTAGTGATGACACCTCTCACTGTCACTCTGTCTAACATAACATGTTGTAGTGGAGACACCTCTCACTGTCACTCTGTCTAACATAACATGTAGTGATGACACCTCTCACTGTCACTCTGTCTAACATAACATGTTGTAGTGATGACACCTCTCACTGTCACTCTGTCTAACATAACATGTTGTAGTGATGACACCTCTCACTGTCACTCTGTCTAACATAACATGTTGTAGTGGAGACACCTCTCACTGTCACTCTGTCTAACATAACATGTTGTAGTGATGACACCTCTCACTGTCACTCTGTCTAACATAACATGTTGTAGTGATGACACCTCTCACTGTCACTCTGTCTAACATAACATGTTGTAGTGATGACACCTCTCACTGTCACTCTGTCTAACATAACATGTTGTAGTGATGACACCTCTCACTGTCACTCTGTCTAACATAACATGTTGTAGTGATGACACCTCTCACTGTCACTCTGTCTAACATAACATGTAGTGATGACACCTCTCACTGTCACTCTGTCTAACATAACATGTTGTAGTGATGACACCTCTCACTGTCACTCTGTCTAACATAACATGTAGTGATGACACCTCTCACTGTCACTCTGTCTAACATAACATGTTGTAGTGATGACACCTCTCACTGTCCCTCTGTCTAACATAACATGTTGTAGTGATGACACCTCTCACTGTCACTCTGTCTAACATAACATGTTGTAGTGATGACACCTCTCACAGTCACTCTGTCTAACATAACATGTTGTAGTGATGACACCTCTCACTGTCACTCTGTCTAACATAACATGTTGTAGTGATGACACCTCTCACTGTCCCTCTGTCTAACATAACATGTTGTAGTGATGACACCTCTCACTGTCACTCTGTCTAACATAACATGTTGTAGTGATGACACCTCTCACTGTCACTCTGTCTAACATAACATGTGTAGTGATGACACCTCTCACTGTCACTCTGTCTAACATAACATGTTGTAGTGATGACACCTCTCACTGTCACTCTGTCTAACATAACATGTAGTGATGACACCTCTCACTGTCACTCTGTCTAACATAACATGTTGTAGTGATGACACCTCTCACTGTCACTCTGTCTAACATAACATGTTGTAGTGATGACACCTCTCACTGTCCCTCTGTCTAACATAACATGTAGTGATGACACCTCTCACTGTCACTCTGTCTAACATAACATGTTGTAGTGATGACACCTCTCACTGTCCCTCTGTCTAACATAACATGTTGTAGTGATGACACCTCTCACTGTCACTCTGTCTAACATAACATGTTGTAGTGATGACACCTCTCACTGTCACTCTGTCTAACATAACATGTTGTAGTGATGACACCTCTCACTGTCCCTCTGTCTAACATAACATGTTGTAGTGATGACACCTCTCACTGTCACTCTGTCTAACATAACATGTTGTAGTGATGACACCTCTCACTGTCACTCTGTCTAACATAACATGTTGTAGTGATGACACCTCTCACTGTCACTCTGTCTAACATAACATGTTGTAGGATGACACCTCTCACTGTCCCTCTGTCTAACATAACATGTTGTAGTGATGACACCTCTCACTGTCACTCTGTCTAACATAACATGTTGTAGGGATGACACCTCTCACTGTCACTCTGTCTAACAAACATGTTGTAGTGATGACACCTCTCACTGTCACTCTGTCTAACATAACATGTTGTAGTGATGACACCTCTCACTGTCACTCTGTCTAACATAACATGTTGTAGTGATGACACCTCTCACTGTCACTCTGTCTAACATAACATGTTGTAGAGATGACACCTCTCACTGTCACTCTGTCTAACATAACATGTTGTAGTGATGACACCTCTCACTGTCACTCTGTCTAACATAACATGTTGTAGTGATGACACCTCTCACTGTCACTCTGTCTAACATAACATGTTGTAGTGATGACACCTCTCACTGTCACTCTGTCTAACATAACATGTTGTAGTGATGACACCTCTCACTGTCACTCTGTCTAACATAACATGTTGTAGTGATGACACCTCTCACTGTCACTCTGTCTAACATAACATGTTGTAGTGATGACACCTCTCACTGTCACTCTGTCTAACATAACATGTTGTAGTGATGACACCTCTCACTGTCACTCTGTCTAACATAACATGTTGTAGTGATGACACCTCTCACTGTCACTCTGTCTAACATAACATGTTGTAGTGATGACACCTCTCACTGTCAACCTGTATAACATAACATGTTATCTAACATAACATGTTGTAGTGATGACACCTCTCACTGTCACTCTGTCTAACATAACATGTTGTAGTGATGACAGAATACTTCACACAAGGGCGAGGCGTGAGACAGGCTGCAGTTTGAGTCCAACCCTGTTCAATATCTACATCAATGAGTTAGCAGTGTTACTGGAACAATGTGGAGCTCCTGGCCTCACCCTAAACAACACAGAAGTTAAATTCTTCCTCTATGCAGATGACCTGGTGCTGCTGTCACCCACAGAACAGGTCTACAGCAGCATCTGGATCTGCTAGAGAAATACTGTCAGGACTGGGCCCTGACAGTAAACTTAGAAAAAAAAATTATGATCTTCCAGAAGAAGCCCAGGTGTGAGGAAAGTGGACACCTATTTACTCTAGGTAACACCGCCCTAGAGCACACGTTAAAATATGATGACCTGGGACTGAGGGTCAGTGCTGCGGAAGCTTTGGTCTGCAGTGAAAGCACTTAAAGAGAAAGCCAGAAGGGCTTTCTATGCAATAAAAAGAACAGTCTATAAAACAGACATCCCAATTAAAACCAGGTCCAAATCTTTGACAGTGTCCTCCTGCCCATTGCAGTATATGGAAGTGAAGTATGGGGTCCACTCAGTCAGCAAGACTACGCTAGATGGGACAAACATCCAATAGAAACCCTGCATGCAGAATTCTGTCAAACTGCTAAACGTACAAAGGAAAACACCAACAAATGCATGCAGGGCGGAATTAGGCCGTTTCCCACTGATAATAAATATCAAAACAGATCACTTAAATTCTGGATGCACCTTAAATCCAGTCCCCACCACACACTGCAGTTTAAAGCATTCCAGATCCAAGAACTAAGCCCCAAAAGAGTCCCCTCAGTCAGCTGGTCGTGAAACTAACTGGCCTCGTAACCACTGACATAGATGAGTTTCAGACTAGCACTGCTAACCAACCACAGACTAGAGGAAACCACATCATCACACAATGCAACAACTCATATGTGGAGCACTGGGACCCAGAAACCAAATGACTACACAAGTTAGAATATTATGGAGCCCTAAAAAGAGAAGACAAACGGCTGACTGTCTGTCCACTGTCAGAGACAGTCAGCACAGACACATCCTTATCAAGCACAGGCTCACTGACCACAGTCTAGCCACTGAAAAGGACAGACACACAACACATCTTGGCTACCAAAAGAGCAAAGAATATTTGGTCACTGTACGGCAGGTAAGGTGGAGACAGAGATACACTTCCTCCTAAATTGTGAGAAATTCCAGAACATAAGAGAAAAATACCAGGAGACATCTGAAAACCAGATTCCAAATGTTCTACTCCTGGATGAGAAAGAACAATGACCACTTATTTTAGGACAGGGTCAAAGGTCACACCTTGCGGCACAATATGTGTCAGAATGCCATAGCCTAAGTGAGAGACCAAAACACTGTCAATTACTGTCAGTTGCTGTTCTATGTTTCTGCCAGATCTACAGTGCATCCGGAAAGTATTCACACCCCTTCACTTTCCCCACATGTTGTTATGTTACAGCCTTACTCCAAAATGGATTAAATTCCTTTTTTCTCTCATCAATCTACACACAATACCCCATAATGACAAAGTGAAAAGGTTTTGTAGAAATTTTTGCAAATTTATTAAAAATAAAAAACTGAAATATTGCATGTACATAAGTATTCACACCCTTTACTCAGTACTTGGTTGAGGCACCCTTGGCAGCGATTACAGCCTCAAGTCTTCTTGGGTATGAGCTACAAGCTTGGCACACCTATATTTGGGGTATTTCTCCCATTCTTCTCAGCAGATCCTCTCGAGCTCTGTAAGGTTAGATGGGGAGCGTCGCTGCACAGCTATTTTCAGATCTTTCCAGAGATGTTCAATGGGGTTCAAGTCTGGACTCTGGCTGGGCCACTCAAGGACATTCACAGACTTGTGCCGAAGCACTCCTTCGTTGGTCTTGGCTGTGTGCTTAGGGTCGTTATCATGTTGAAAGGTAAACCGTCACCCCAGTCTGAGGTCCTGAGCGCTTTGGAGCAGGTTTTCATCAAGGATCTCTCTGTACTTTGCTCCATTCATCTTTCCCTCGATCCTGACTAGTCTCCCAGTTCCTGCGCTGAAGAACATCCCACAGCATGAGGCTGCCACCACCATGCTTCACTGTAGGGATGGTATTAGCAAGGTGATGAGAGGTGCCTGGTTTCCTCCAGATGTGACGTTTGGCATTCAAGCCAAAGAGTTCAATCTTGGTTTCATCAGACCAGAGAATCTTGTTTCTCATGGTCTGAGAGTCCTTTAGGTGCTTTCTGCAAACTCCAAGCGGGCTGTCATGTGCCTTTTACTGAGCAGAGGCTTCCGTCTGGCCACTCTAGTCATAAAGGCCTGATTGGTGGAGTGCTGCAGAGATGGTTGTCCTTCTGGAACGTTCTCCCATCTCCACAGAGGAACGCTGGAGCTCTGTCAGAGTGACCATCGGGTTCTTGGTCACCTCCCTGACCAAGGCCCTTCTCCCCGATTGCTCAGTTTGGCTGGGCGGCCAGCTCTAGGAAGAGTCCTGGTGGATCCAAACTTCTTCCATTTACGAATGATGGAGACCACTGGGCTCTTCGGGACCTTCAAAGCTGTAGAAATTGTTTTGTACCCTTCCCCAGATCTGTGCCTCGATACTATCCTGTCTCGGAGGTCCACAGACAATTCCTTTGACTTCGTGGCTTGGTTTCTGCTCTGACATGCACTGTCAACAGTGGGACCTTATATAGACAGGTGTGTGCCTTTCCAAATCATGTCCAATCCATTGAATTTACTACAGGTGGACTCCAATCAAGATGTAGAAACATCTCAAGGATGATCAGTGGAAACACGATGAACCTGAGCTCAATTTTGAGTGTCATAGCAAAGGGTGTGAATACTTATACGTACATGCAGTATTTAAGTTTTTTATTTTTAATAAATTTGGTTGTTTTACATGCTTTGGCAATATGTACACAAAAGTATGTCATGCCAATAAAGCACATATTGAATTGAATTGAGAGAGAGACAGACGGACAGACAGACAGACACAGAGAGGGACAGAGAGAGACGGAGAGGGTGGAAGGTCAACGGATGTGAGCATATGAGTGAGAGAGCGAGAAAGAGTGAGTGAGAGAGACAGAGAGTGTGTGTGTGTTTGAGTGTACCTGACAGGACAATCCAGCGTAGCCTTGTGGACAGAGACAGGATTCTATCAGTCGGGCCACGTCCCCTCTGACCTTTGAACTCATATGCTCCTCCCCTTCCTCCGCCTCAACTGCTGTCTCCATGGTGATGTTGGAAATTCTGGTCACATGAACAAAATTAATGTAGATTTGGAGAAAGTCTTACCATGTGTCCCAAATTAAAAATACATTCTAGATGTAACAGTGTGTCAGCGTGTTCATACTGACAACATGAAGACACTACACCTCTACACTACACCTCTACTACTACACTACACCTCTACACTACACCTCTACTACTACACTACACTACACCTCTACTACTACTATACTAAACTACACCTCTACTACCACACTACACTACACCTCTACTACTACACTAAACTACACTAAACTACACCTCTACTACTACACTACACCTCTACACTACACCTCTACTACTACACTACACTACACCTCTACTACTACACTAAACTACACCTCTACTACCACACTACACTACACCTCTACTACTACACTAAACTACACCTCTACTACTACACTACGCCTCTACTACTACACTACACTACACCTCCACTACTACACTACATTACACCTCTACTACTACACTACACTACACCTCCACTACTACACTACATTACACCTCTACTACTACACTACATTACACCTCTACTACTACACTAAACTACACCTCTACTACTACACTACACCTCTACTACTACACTATACTACAACTCCACTACATTACACCTCTACTACTACTACTACTACTACACTACACCTCTACTACTACACTAAACTACACCTCTACTACTACACTACACTACACCTCTACTACTACACTACGCCTCTACTACTACACTACACTATACCTCCACTACTACACTACATTACACCTCTACTACTACTACTACTACACTACACCTCTACTACTACACTAAACTACACCTCTACTACTGCTACTACTATTACTACACCACACCCCTACTACTACAGTACACTACACCTCTACCACTACTACTACTACTACAATACACCTCTACTACTACTACTACTACTACACTACACCTCTACTACTACTACTACACAACACCTCTACTACTACACTACACTATGTGATGTATTTTGTTGTCTGCTCTGGACACTTCCCTAGGGTGCCGTCAGAGGGCGCCAGTGTTTCTACTGGGCATCACTGTTTCCGGGTTGTCTTATTCTGCATCTCTCTCTGGAATAAAGTCGGATCACAGCACAATGAAAGTCCGCTTCGCTCCTGTTATCTTATTATGTACTTCAAGTTTAGTACAGAGAAGTCGGTGACTTCCATCTGTGAATCTAACAAATTGGCAATGAGTACGGTCCACCCAGCGTTCTCTACAACGCTGTGGTTATGAAGAATCCGCGTTAGCAAGTTAGCAACGTGTGGCGAGGTTAACAGTGCTAGTTGCTAGTTAGCAGTGCCGGCACTGAATAAGGGCCGATACCGAATAAGGGCTAGTATCCTCCGCCTTTGACGAGGCGGCGGAGCAGTGGTCAACATATGTGGAGAGGTTTGAGCATTTTGTGCTGGCAAATGGGACTGAAGGGGAGAAGAAGCTGTCAGTTTTCTTAAATGTGATCGGGCCAACAATTTATGGACTATTGTGCAGCTTAATTGCCCCAGACAAGCCAGGAGGGAAAACATATGATCAGACTGTGGCTGTATTGCAGGACCATTTCTCCCCGAAGCCCATTGTGATCGCCGAAAGAGATCGCTTTCACAAAAGGGACCAAGCGGAGGTGGAAACAATAGCCACAGTATATTGCTGATCTAAAAAAACTGTCAGAGCTAGTTATTCCCAGGTCTCGGTTGGTTACAAAGCATGATTCCTGACCTCTGACCGTTTCCTGACCTCTGGACTGACCGTTCATAAGCAAGAATACAGAGCGCACCAAAAAGACAACAAGAGTCTGTCTTTGTGTCTGTTGGTCTACATGTCTTTTTCTCAGTGTAAGTTTTCTGTGCATGTGTGTCTGCAAATGTGTGTACCTGCTCTGTAGAAGTCCTGTCCCATATGAAGCTTTGATGAGGACGTAGTGAACGTAACTGAGGACTGACATGAAGTCAGCATGGCTCACGGCTTTCTCAGATACAGAGTTAAAGTACTTCCACTTATACTGTTAGGGAGAGAACATACACACAAACACAACTCACAGCTATGGACCAGCAGATCTGACATGTGTGTTTCAGAGCTGAACATTAAAACTTTAAATCAGATTTGAATCCAAGGTGAGATGAATGTCTTCCTGTACCTCCGTCAGAGGAATCTCGTGCTTCGTCCTGATGCCATTGCTCGGTGCAACCATATCTGTATATATCACAAACTTCCTCATTGTCCCACCTCTCATCAAGATCTGGGGCTCCTGATTGGCTAGTCCTGACCCGTCTTCTGCATAGAAGACCACTTCATAGGACAGAATCCCACCATAGGACAGCAGCTAGAAGACACAACACAACAAAGTACATCAGAACAAAGCAAGATAACACAACAAGACATAGAAAACTGGCTAAACAAACTCAAGGCATTAAACTACATTTCATCATTCATGACAGTTGTGACAGATGGGATAGTTGTTGACATTTGTGACAGTTGGTAACAGTTGTGATAGTTGTTGACAGTTGTGAGTTGTGATAGTTGGTGACAGTTGTGACAGTTGTTGGAATCTGTGACAGTTGTGACAGTTGTTGACAGTTGTGATGGCTGTTGACAGTTGTGACGGTTGTGACAGTTGTGACAGTTGTTGACAGTTGTGATGGCTGTTGACAGTTGTGACGGTTGTGACAGCTGTGACAGTTGTTGACAGTTGTGACAGTTGTTGACAGCTGTGATGGTTGTTGACAGTTGTGATAGTTCTGAAAGTCGTGATAATTGTTGACAGTTGTGATAGTTGTGTCAGTTGTGATAGTTGTGACAGTTGTTGACAGTTGTAACAGTTGGTGACAGTTATGACAGCTGTGATAGTTGTGACAGTTGTTGACAGTTGTGATGGTTGTTGACAGTTGTGACAGTTGGTGACAGTTATGACAGTTGTTGGAATCTGTGACAGTTGTGACAGTTGTTGACAGTTGTGACAGTTGGTGACAGTTATAACAGTTGTGATAGTTGTGACAGTTGTTGACAGTTGTGATGACTGTTGAAAGTTGTGACAGTTGTTGGCAGTTGTGACAGCTGTGATAGTTGTGAAGTTGTGACAGTGGTTGACAGTTGTGTTAGTTGTTGACAGCTGTGACAGTTGTTGACAGTTGTGATAGTTGTGACAGTTGTTGACAGCTGTGACAGTTGGTGACAGTTATGACAGTTGTGATAGTTGTGACAGTTGTTGACAGTTGTGATGGTTATTGACAGTTGTTGACAGTTGTGATAGTTGTGACAGTTGTGATGACTGTTGACAGTTGTGATGACTGTTGACAGTTGTGATGACTGTTGACAGTTGTGATGACTGTTGACAGTTGTGACAGTTGTGACAGTTGTGATGACTGTTGACAGTTGTGATGACTGTTGACAGTTGTGATAGTTGTGACAGTTGTGATGACTGTTGACAGTTGTGACAGTTGGTGACAGTTATGACAGTTATGACAGTTGTGATAGTTGTGACAGTTGTGATGACTGTTGACAGTTGTGATGACTGTTGACAGTTGTGATAGTTGTGACAGTTGTGACAGTTGTGATGACTGTTGACAGTTGTGATAGTTGTGACAGTTGTGATGACTGTTGACAGTTGTGATGGTTGTGACAGTTGTGATGACTGTTGACAGTTGTGATGACTGTTGACAGTTGTGATAGTTGTGACAGTTGTGATGACTGTTGACAGTTTTGACGGTTGTGACAGTGACCTCTTTTAGGAGCACTAATCGTAACTGTTGAGTTTATGTTTGTCAGTGAAAACAGAATGAAACTTTTCCTACCTTGCTTCCTTGGAAGTGTGGGGGAAGTCTCCAGTACAGAGGACCCGCTAGTCTTCTGCTGTCAACTTCTCGGCTGTCCAGCAGCATGTCACCACCCTGCTGGTAAACTCCAGTTACTACACCCTGCAGGTCTGACTGACTCACTACAGCCAGCAGGCCTGGAGACACACCCAGCGTTATCTGGAGAGAGAGAGACAGACAGACAGACAGACAGACAAAGAGAGACAGATGGAGAAAGAGTAAGAGACAGACAGACACACAGGCAGAAAGAGAGACAGACAGGCAGACAGACAAAGGAGGAAGACTGGATGTGAGTCTTCCTAACCATTTTTCATCTTTTTATCTTGGAAAGATGAAAATGTGTGTGTGTGTGTGTGTGTGTGTGAGAGAGAGAGAGAGAGAGAGAGAGAGAAAGAGAGAGAGAGAAAGAGAGAGAAAGAGAGAGAGAGAGAGAGAGAGAGAGAGAGAGAGAGAGAGAGAGAGAGAGAGAGAGAGAGAGAGAGAAAGAGAGAGAGAGAGAGAGAGAGAGAGAGAAAGAGAGAGAAAGAGAGAGAGAGAGAGAGAGAGAGAGAGAGAGAGAAGAGAGAGAGAGAGAGAGAGAGAGAGAGAGAGAGAGAGAGAGAGAGAGAGAGAGAGAAAGAGAGAGAGAGAGAGACTTACAGGAACTCTGACCAGTCCTCCCAGTTCATCACAGACAGATGACAGACCGGAGCAGAAACACGGAGAACAGCCATCTGGATTCTCCTCCCACAAACCAAACATCCCCAAAACACACTCCTCACAGCCCCGTCCACCCACGTTGGCCTGGAGGAGATAAAACACACACACACACACACACACACACACACACTAATCCCCAAAATGACCATAGATAAAACAACACACAAATACACACTATACACTCGTCAGTTTCCTCTGCAGTGAAACAAACCTGCTTTCTATTGACATCATAATGATGATCAATAATCATAACTAATATTAATAATAATACTCCCGCAGTATGGGGCAGTTGCTACAAGCCATCCGGTCCTTGTATAACCAAAGTGAGAGCTGTGTCCGTATTCTCGGCACAAAGTCAAACTGGTTATCAGTGGGTGTCGGACTCCACCAAGGTTGTCCCTCATCTCCGATTCTGTTTGTGATATTCATGGACAGGATCCAAGGCGAAGCCAAGGGGAGGAGTGTGTCCATGTTGGGAACCTCAGAATTGCATCTCTGTTCTTCGCAGATGATGTGGTTTTGTTGGCTTCATCAGAACGCGACCTCCAGCGCGCACCGGGGCGGTTTGCAGCTGTGTGAAATGGCCGGGATGAGAGTCAGCACCTCCAAGTCTGAGGCCATGGTTCTCTACCGGAAAATGGTGGTTGCTTGACAGGCGGACTGGTGCAGCATCAGCAGTAATGCAGACGTTGTACCGGACCGTTGTGGTGAAGAGGGAACTGAGCCAGAAGGCAAAGCTCTCAATTTACCAGTAGATCTTCATTCCAACCCTCACCTATGGTCATGAGCTTTGGGTAGTGACCAAAAGGGTGAGATCGTGGATACAAACGGCTGAAATGAGTTTCCTACGTAGGGTGTCTGGGCTCAGCCTTAGAGATAGGATGAGGAGCTCGGACATCAGGAGGGAGCTCGGAGTAGAGCCGCTGCTCCGTCACGTCAAAAGTTGAGGTGGTTCGGGCATCTGATCAGGATGCCTCCTGGGCACCTTCCTTTGGAGGTTTTCTGGGCACGGCCAACTGGGAGGAGGAGACCCCGGGGTAGACCCGGAAGTCGTTGAAGGGACTACACGTCCAATCTGGCCTGGGAACGCCTTGGGATCCCCCAGGGGGATCTGGAGGGCGTTGCTGGGGAGAGGGACGTCTGGAGTGCCCTACGTAGCTTGCTGCCACTGCGACCTGACCCCGGAGAAGTGGCTGAAGGTGAATTAATTAAATTGATAATAATGATCATGACTCAGTCTTACCTTACACACACAGGCCCCTGTCTCCTCACAGCCACACACTCCTGTTGTTTTGTTACAAAACGCCTGTGTTCCTGCCATGTCACAGCCACATGCTGTGCACTCTGGGTAGCCACGGTAACCGAGCATACATTGGTCACACGACCTGCCTGCGAAGCCAGGCAGACAGGGACACTGGCCATCGGTCAGGTTACATTGAGGGGAGGAGCTTCCCGTTGCACTACAGTCACATGACTAGAAAGAACCAAGGAGAACCAGGAAATCAAATAGCATCATATTAAGCGTGTGTGTGTGCGTGCGTGTGAGTGTGTACTCTACCTTACATCCATTGACAGGGTCATGACCCCAGAATCCTCTCTCACACATCTCACACTCCTCCCCCTGTGTGTTGGGGGGGCAGATACACGAACCTGTTGCCGGGTCACAGTTGCCGTGAGTGTGTTCACAGCTGCATGCTGGACAAAAAAAAATCTGATCAGCCGTCAATCAACCAGATTTCCAATGAGTCTGCCTGTCAGTCTATCCAATCATAGGTCCTAAGGCGATCTAGAGAACTGGGTGTGATGTCATCCTGACTTCTACTAACACCAAGAACAACCATCTGTATAAGATTCAGCTTGAAAATATTGAAAATATTCACCAGCAATTGACCTCTTCGAACAATACCACATACAGTTCACCTTATTAACCCTTCTATGTTCTCCTCTTCACTATCTAGTTTTAAACTCCTGACTGTTGCCAAAATGTGTGCTCTTGTTCTTAATTCCAAATCTGGCTGCCAGTTAGACCCCCTTCCTACTCATTTAGTAAAAGCCTGCCTACCTTCTCTATCCCCTTTAATAACTGATATCATACATTCCTCCCTTATATCTGGTCTTGTTCCCTCATCTCTCAAAACAGCTGCACTGACTTCAACACTCAAGAAACCTGGTGCAGACCCCAACAATTTGAATAATTTTCACCCAATTTCAATTTACCATTTCTCTCTGAAATACTTGAAAGAACAGTTGCAGCTCAGGTACACGCTCACTTGACTGAAAACAATCTGAACGATTTCAGTCTGGTTTTCGCTCCTTTCACAGTACGGAGACAGCATTGGTGAAAATCACCAATGATCTGTTGATGGCAGCTGACTCTGGGCTCTTAACCATACTCGTTAGGCGACCGGGTAGCATAGCGGTTTATTCCATTGTCTACCAACACGGGGGTTGGAGGTTCAAATCCCTGCGTTACCTCCAACTGGTTGAGGCATCTCTACAGACACAATTGGCCATGTCTGCGGGTGGGAAGCCAGATGTGAAGAGTAGGGTAACTGGCCAAGTACAATTGGGGAGGAAAATGGGGGGGGCATACTCGTTCTTCTTGATCTGAGTGCAGCCTTTGATACAATAATAACAATAATATTAATAATTACATTTATATAGCGCTTTTCAAGACACCCAAAGCACTTATACACAATATATACACAACGCTTATATACACAATGACTCTGTATCATAACATCCTCCTGGAGAGTTTAGCTCCCATTGGACTCATTGGCACCTCTCTTGCCTGGTTTAGATCATATCTCTCTGGCCACAATCAGTTTGTCCAACTTGAAAATTTGAGATCACAGTCCTTTCCTGTTACTACTGGTGTTCTCCAGGGCTCAGTTTTGGGTCCTCTCCTGTTGATTATATACCTTTTAGCTCTTGGCCACATTTTCAGGAAATTTGGCATTCAATTTCATTGCTATGTGGGTGACACCCAGCTCTATCTATCTACCAAGCCTACTTCCACTCTTCTACCCGCTTCCCTTTCTGACTGCTTACTAGAAGTTAAATCTTGGTTATCATACAAATTCCTCAAACTTAATACTGATAAAACTGAGGTTCTCCTTGTAGATACTAAATCTACTTTGGCTGAACCTGATAGTTTTTCTCTATTGACAATTCTATAGTTCCTCCTTTCCCTCAGGTTAAGAGCCTGAGTGTCATCTTGGACCGTACATTATCGTTTGAAGCACGCATCAACAATGTTACTCGGTCTGCATACTTCCACCTACGCAATATTAATTGTCTTCCCCCATCACTTACACCTAACAGCACCGCCATTCTCATTCACACCCTGATTACATCCCATATTGACGACTGCAATTCTATCCTCTCAGGCGTCTTCATAAATTTCAACTGGTTCAGAATTCAGCTGCCCGTATCATTACAAGAACTCCTTCCATATCACAGAAAATTTAATCAGTTCATCTGGACACGTTTATTGAGAGAAATATTTCATAACTCATCTAAGTGACCTCTTCAGTCTAAACTGACTGCAGGTATCTAACCCTTATAAAGAATACAGTGGCATAATGACCGAAAACGATTGGTTTCATATGCAAATTACTGTGACCGTTAACTAGCGTTACAATGGCCATGTGTACTATTCACAGAGGACTGGGGAATAGTTGCAATCACAGCATTGTAAGATGGTGACATGTGTACTCTTAGCCCTCCCTCAGTTCAGGGATGGTCGTTCTCTCTTCATACAGATGGCCTCTTTGACCTCCTGTTCAAACCAGCGTTCCTTTCTAGTAAGTCACTTAGATGATGATGATGAAACATTTCGCCCAATAAACGTTGTGTCCAGATGAACTGATTCAACTTTGAGATTTCCCTACCTGGATTATTGAGCATGCATAAAGACAAACTCTTTCCATACATCATATCACTCCTGTTCTCCAGCAACTTCACTGGCTCCCTGTTAAATATGTGTCGAGTTCAAGATTATGCTTCTCACCTTTAAGAACCTTAATAATCTAGCACCTTTGTATCTTTCTGAACTCCTTAATATCCATATGTGCTCTCAGATCCTCTTCTGTCATCCAACTCACTACACCATCTACCTGCTTGCCTACCATGGGCTCTAGAGCCTTCGGTCGTTTTGCCCCCCACCTCTGGAACTCTCTCCCACAAGACATTCACAATATTGATTCTTTTCCACCTTCAAATCCCATCTCAAAACACATGTTTTCAAACTGCCATATTCAGTCTGATCCCAACTTTAATGGTTACACCCACAATGAGTTTTGCACAGATGATGACTTTATACCTATCTGTTGTATTAACTTATTATTGAATACCCCTGCTTTGATTATTGATTTGGTGATTATTATTATTATTATTTAAAAAAAGAGGAGTTGGTAAAGATAGTTTAAATACCTTTACATCCATTATCGGAGTAGTTGTGGTAACCTTGGTTACAACGGTCACACTTGTCCCCAGCTACACCCACAACACACTTGCATCGCCCCTCCTTATCACATGATTCAGAGACAGAGCCTGATTGGCTGCAGTTACAGGCTTCACAGCCATGCCCACTCTGCAGCCCATAGAAACCAGCCTGAATGAAAAAAAAGAAGGCAGTTCTAAATTAAGTATTTTAAGTGTCATGGAGGAATTTCGTATCTAAGGGATCAAAGGATCAGATAGTGAAGTTTGTCATTAACTTCATGATTCTTTACTGAACCACAGGAAGAAACAGAAGGTTGTGTTGAACTGAAGTCAAGATGAAACGTCTGTGCCTGTGTTTGTTGGTGTGGTAGTACCTGACATTGGTCACATTTGACTCCCACGACATTGGGTCTGCAGACACATTGTCCTGTAGTGAAATCACACAGACTGGAGAGCGCACCACTGGCATGGCACCCACACTCTGAGGAGACAGTGATAACAAGAAAAGGCTATTTGGTTTAGCACGATTAAATTCAATTTACTCATTTAAACTGATAGCTAATGAAGTTAAACTTAATAATTAATCAAATTAATCTTGTCATCAGGTTCTATGTTATTCTTCTGATAAGATTCAGTTCATTGGGAAGATTCTCGTCAGTCAGTTCCCCCCTGAAATTTGAAAGTCTTGGGCCCTGTTTACACCTGGCAGTAACATGCATCTTGGGCGATCCGATCACAAGTGGAAAGCTCTCAGTACATCAGTTCACACTCGGCATTAGACTGCGTCTCCACATGCATCTTGAGTGAACACTTGTGATCAGATCTCACGTCCCCGCTCTATATGTAAATAAACATGCACATAATTTTGCAGTTTGTTTCTTGTGTACTCCATCCACAACAATCCATTTTGCCTGTTGTTGTGGCTTCTTGTTGTTTCGCACTTTAATATGATGCCATTGGCATGCGAATGAGTACATACTTTACACTTACTTAGATGATGTCAGTTGAATAGACGGTCCTTCAGTGTGGCCGAGGACACATTCACGTACACACTCCTAAAAGAATGTGGCCACATGGGGCCCAGACCTCCTCCGAATGTTGTCTGTGCAATCAGACCTGAAAGCGTCCTCGATGTGTCTTTGGTGCATTCACACCTGTACTTAAGAGCTGTCCACTTGTGAACACATCACCTGACGCATTTTAATGCCAAGTGTAAACAGGGCCTTAGATTGTATTATCATATCATTGTATTGTATTATCCTATTATCATTGTATGGTTGTAGTTAATTTGTGGTACACTGTTATGCCTGTGCTAAAACATTTAATCTCAAAAACATTTAGGAACAGGAACAAAAAAAATTAGGAGCAGGAAAAAAAAAATTTAGGAGCAGGAACAAGGAAGGGTTTCAAGTGGCAAAATACACGTTTGGCAAGGCAGTGAAAGAGGCCAAACAAAAGTTCTCAGAGAAGATGGAACAGCACTTCTCAGCCAAATATTCTGCCTCAGCCTGGAAAGGACTGAAAAAGATCACCAACTTCAAATCCAAACCTTCCCCCACGTTGAATGACTCCAGACTTGCTAATGAGCTGAATGAATTTTATTGTCGATTCGAAAGACAAGGGCTCAGCTTGG
>NW_026611445.1:25000-29659 GCF_029633865.1 Lampris incognitus
CACATCTCTCCTCACAAACCCAGAAGTGTAAGAACCAACACATACTTATTGGACAGGTGTGTCAGAGGACAGGCGCAGCGTTGGCAGTCAGCAGTGGTTCCTTCTGTGGCATCGCCATAGAACCCAGGAAGACACTGCTCACAGTGAGACCCTGTAGTACTGTGACTACAACCCTGAGACAGACAGACAGACAGACAGACAGACAGAGATTCATTTATCGTTTTGAATAGGCTGTTGTGAATCTGACCTTTGACCTCCTTATGGCAGAAACGAAACCTTCTGCTGCTCTTGCTGTAAGTCTGTGTGTGTGTGTGTGTGTGTGTGTGTGTGTGTGTGTGTGTGTGTGTGTGTGTGTGTTTGTGTGTGTGTCCTTGCCCACCAGGCAGACTCCGTTGTTGTCACACTCGGTGGCGTGATCGTTACATTCACACTGCATACAGTTTCCTCCAAACAGAATCCCTCCCACACGATAGAACCCTGTCAAACAAGACTGCACACACACACACACACACACACACACACACACACACACACACACACACACACACACACACACACACACAAGTTAGCCAAACAGTCAAATCTAAAAAAAAGTGAATAATAAACTCATAGAATGAGTTTAAATAAAGTGAATGACGTGAGTGAGTGCTGACCTCACAGGAAGTGCCGCTGTAGCCCCAGGGACACTCACACTGTTCCACTGCTGACGCCTGGACACCATTCACTGTGTTCGGATCAGCTAAATCCAGAGACACCCTGCCCAGACTGGGAGGAGGGGGGGGGAAACAGTTTAATTAATTAAAGACAGAAGAGTGTTGCTAAGATTGTCATTGGGAGTGATGAAGAAGGACAGGATTAGGAAGGAGTATATTAGAGGGACAGCTCAGGTTGCACGGTTTGGAGACAAAGCAAGAGAGACAAGATTGAGATGGTGTGGACATGTGTGGAGGAGAGATGCTGGGTATACTGGGAGAAGGATGCTGAATATGGAGCTGCCAGGGAAGAGGAGAAGAGGAAGGACAAAGAGGAGGTTTATGGATGTGGTGAGGGAGGACATGCAGGTGGCTGGTGTGACAGAGGAAGATGCAGAGGACAGGAAGAGATGGAGATGGATGATCCACCTCCAACCTCATTATAAAATTAGCTGATGGTACCACAGTGGTAGGGCTCATCAGCAACAACGATGAATCATCATCCAGAGTGGAGGTGGATCAACTGGTGATGACAACCTCTTCCTAAACATAGGAAAGACTAAGAAGGTCATCACTGACTTTAGAAAGGCCAGCGCCCACCAAACCCCTCTGACCATCAATGGTATGGACGTGGAGGGAGTCAGCAGTGTTAAGATCCTGGGAGTTCACATCACAGAGGACCTCTCCCTAGTCCTCACATGTCACTGTGCTCTCCAAGAAGGCCCAGCAGCGTCTTCACTTCCTGCGGTGTCTGAAGAAGGCGAGTCTCCCCCCACCCATCCTCATCACATTCTACAGAGGCACCATAGAGCATCCAGACCAGCTGTCTCTCGGTCTGGCATGGGACCTGCAAGGCCTCCGACCACAAATCCCCACAGCGGATAGTGAAGACAGCTGGAAGGATCATAGGAACTGCTCTCCCATCCATCCAGGCCATCTATGATGCACGGTGCACCTAGAAGGCTCTCAGCATCTTGAAGGACCCCACCCACCCTTCCCTTTTCACTTCACCCTCCTACCCTCTGGCAGGAGGTACCGGAGCATCCGTGCTGCCTCCACCAGACTATGTAACAGTTTCATTCCTCAGGCTGTGACGTTCCTCAACAGCCTGAACACTTAGACCTTCGACACAATGACTTTTGAACTTCTCACTCGCTGTCCGTGCCAGATGTGCTTCAGTGAAGTAATTCTAGTTTTTACTGCACTTTTTGTTTTTATTATTTACTTTGTGTTATTTGTTTTTAAGCGACACTGTGGTCCTTGTGAAACATAATTTCGTTCCTTTGTATGTATGAGACATGCATATGAGGCAATGACAATAAAAGTAGTCTGATGTCATCCCTCACAAGGACTGACGTCAACCCTCACAAGGACCGACGTCATCCCTCACAAGGACCGACGTCATCCCTCACAAGGACCGATGTCATCCCTCACAAGGACCGACGTCATCCCTCACAAGGACCGACGTCATCCCTCACAAGGACCGACGTCATCCCTCACAAGGACCGACGTCATCCCTCACAAGGACCGACGTCATCCCTCACAGGGACTGACGTCATCCCTCACAAGGACCGATGTCATCCCTCACAGGGACTGACGTCATCCCTCACAGGGACTGACGTCATCCCTCACAAGGACCGACGTCATCCCTCACAAGGACCGACGTCATCCCTCACAAGGACCGACGTCATCCCTCACAAGGACCGACGTCATCCCTCACAAGGACCGACGTCATCCCTCACAGGGACCGACGTCATCCCTCACAGGGACCGACGTCATCCCTCACAGGGACCGACGTCATCCCTCACAAGGACCGACGTCATCCCTCACAAGGACCGACGTCATCCCTCACAAGGACCGACGTCATCCCTCACAGGGACCGACGTCATCCCTCACAGGGACCGACGTCATCCCTCACAGGGACTGACGTCAACCCTCACAAGGACCGACGTCATCCCTCAAAAGGACCGATGTCATCCCTCACAGGGACCGATGTCATCCCTCACAAGGACTGATGTCATCCCTCACAAGGACTGACGTCATCCCTCACAGGGACTGACGTCATCCCTCACAGGGACTGATGTAATCCCCCTAAAGGACTGACGTCATCCCTCACAGGGACTGATGTAATCCCTCACAAGGACTGGTGTCATCCCTCACAAGGACCGACGTCATCCCTCACAAGGACCGATGTCATCCCTCACAAGGACCGACGTCATCCCTCACAGGGACTGACGTCATCCCTCACAGGTACTGACGTCATCCTCACAGGGACTGAGGTCATCCCTCGCAGGGACCGATGTCATCCCTCAAAAGGACCGACGTCATCCCTCACAAGGACTGACGTCATCCCTCACAGGGACTGAGGTCATCCCTCAAAAGGACTGACGTCATCCCTCACAAGGCCTGATGTCATCCCTCACAAGGACTGATGTCATCCCTCACAAGGACTGATGTCATCCCTCACAGGGACTGACGTCATCCCTCAAAAGGACTGACGTCATCCCTCACAAGGACTGACTTAATCCCTCACAAGTACTGATGTCATCCCTCACAAGGACTGATGTCACCCCTCACAAGGAATGACGTAATCCCTCACAGGGACTGATGTCACCCCTCACAAGTACTGGTGTCACCCCTCAAAAGGACTGGTGTCATCCCTCACAAGGCCTGACGTCATCCCTCACAGGGACTGACGTCATCCCTCAAAAGGACTGACGTCATCCCTCACAAGGACTGACGTCATCCCTCACAAGGACTGACTTAATCCCTCACAAGTACTGATGTCACCCCTCACAAGGACCGATGTCATCCCTCAGAAGGACTGATGTCATCTCTCTCAAGCACTGACGTCATCCCCAACAAGGACTGACATAATCCCTCACAAGTACTGATGTCATCCCTCACAAGGACTGACGTCATCCCTCACAGGGACTGATGTCATCCCTCACAAGTACTGATGTCATCCCTCAAAAGGACTGGTGTCATCCCACACAAGGACTGACGTCATCCCTCAGAAGGACTGATGTCATCCCTCACAGGGACTGATGTCATAGCACACAAGGACTGACGTCATCCCTCACAGGAACTGATGTCATCCCTCACAAGGACTGACGTCATCCCTCACAGGGACTGATGTCATCCCTCAGAAGGACTGGTGTCATCCCTCACAGGGACTGATGTCATCCCTCACAAGGACTGACGTCATCCCTCACAGGAACTGATGTCATCCCTCACAAGGACTGACGTCATCCCTCACAGGGACTGATGTCATCCCTCAGAAGGACTGGTGTCATCCCACACAAAGACTGACGTCATCCCTCACAGGGACTGATGTCATCCCTCACAAGGACTGATGTCATCCCTCACAAGGACTGACGTCATCCCTCACAGGGACTGATGTAATCCCCCTAAAGGACTGACGTCATCCCTCACAGGGACTGATGTAATCCCTCACAAGGACTGGTGTCATCCCTCAAAAGGACTGATGTCATCCCTCACAAGGCCTGATGTCATCCCTCACAGGGACTGACGTCATCCCTCACAGGGACTGACGTCATCCCTCAAAAGGACTGACGTCATCCCTCACAAGGACTGACGTCATCCCTCACAAGGACTGACTTAATCCCTCACAAGGACTGACGTCATCCCTCACAAGTACTGGTGTCACCCCCTCAGAAGGACTGATGTCATCCCTCACAAGGACTGACGTCATCCCTCAGAAGGACTGGCGTCATCCCTCACAGGGACTGACGTCATCCCTCAGAAGGACTGATGTCATCCCTCACAGGGACTGATGTCATCCCTCACAAGGACCGATGTCATCCCTCACAGGGACTGACGTCATCCCTCACAGGGACTGGTGTCATCCCTCACAGGGACTGATGTCATCCCTCAGAAGGACTGACGTCATCCCTCACAAGGACTGACGTCATCCCTCGGAAGGACTGATGTCATCCCTCACAAG
>NW_026611446.1:0-29614 GCF_029633865.1 Lampris incognitus
ATACAGTTAGTTTCCACCTGGTCAAGATTAATCTTATAGCCAGTGAGAAAAGCCAAAACTTATTTTTTAGATTTAGAGAGGGAAGGTGATGGGGGGAGGGCCCCAGAGGGGGAGCCCAGTGACCCCAAACAAAGCACTAAGAGCATTTAGTTCTATTTTTTCCACAGTTATTTCTGATAGGGTGTTGAAAATGTCTGTCCAGTAATTTTGTAGGGATGGGCAAAGCCAAAACATGTGTGTGAGGTGTGCAGGGGATTGCTGACACCTATAACAGGCTGGTGATACACCATCATGCCTTAGCCAACCAAGCCTTAGTGTAGTAAGTACGGTGTACCACTTTACACTAAATAAGACCATGTCTTGCACAGATGGATCATCCATGTACATGTTCTAAAATCTCCGCCCAAACTTTCTCTGGTATTACCACCCCCAAATCCTCTTCCCAAAGGGTCTTTATAGAGTTTAATGACTGCACATAAAAGATTGATTTGGTTGTATACATATGAAATTGAGCCTTTCAGGGTTGGGACTGGTGTCAGAAAACCATCTAGAATGGAGTCATTAGGTAGGTTGGGAAACATGGGGAATGTGTTATGGGCAAAGCTATGGGTCTGTAAATATCTGAAAATAATGTTGCTTAGGAAGTGAATATCTGTCCGAAAGTTGCTGATAGGGTGCAAAAACCTTATCAAAATACAAGTCTTTAAAAGTATTGATACCAAGATTAGACCAAATCAAGAAAGCACGGTCTGCCAGGGAAGGGGGAACACATGATTAGCAGCTAATGGGGGATAGGTAGAAAATGATTATAGACCAAAACAGCGCTTAAACTGAATCCAGATCCTAAGAGATGTTTTAACAATTACGTTATAGTATAGGGATAAGTAGAAGAACGTGTAGGAGAGTCCACTAGAGCCTTCAGTGATACCGGTTTGATGGAGTTTGCCTCTATAACCAGCCATGTCGGGGGAGGATCAAAGGCCTCATATTTAAGCCAGTATTTAAAAATTCTAATGTTGGCTGCCCAATAATAGAACCTGAGATTCGGTAAAACCAACCCTCCAAGTTGCCAAGGCCTTTACAAAAAATGTTTACGCACGCAGCCTAGGAACATTCTTATTCCAGATAAACTCCAAGGTCAGACTATCCACTTTACAAAAGAAAGTCTGAGGAAGGAAAAGCGGTATGCATTGGAAAAAGTAGGAGAATCGGAGAAGAATATTCATTTTAATGGAATTGACTCGCACAACTAAAGAAAGATTGAGCACAGACCAACGTTCACAGTCTCCCCGAATTCGGGTCAATGAGGGGGCAAAGTTAGCTTTGTATAGGTCTTCAGTTTTGTGTGTAATATGAACTCCAAGATATGTAAAGCTATACTGGGCAATTTTAAAGGGTAAGTTGTGTAGAGGATAACTCTTAGCAGCTGTAGTAATAGGAAATATCTCACTTTTGTTTAATTTCAATTTGTATCCAGATATTTGACCAAATGATTGAAGAGTAGCAAGGGTAGCAGGGACAGAGATAGGCAAGTTGGAAACATAAAAGAAGGTCATCTGCATAAAGGGAGACCTTCAATTCTATTCCATCTTTAAATATGCATGTAATATGGGGGTTAGATTAGAGCGCTATTGAAAGGGGTTCAATGGTGACTGCAAAAAATAATGGACTCAAAAGGACAACCCTGTCTTGTAGAGCGATAGAGGTGAAAATAATCAGATTTAATTTTATTTGTCCTGACTGAGGCTTGTGGAGCAGAGTAGAGTAGGTTAATCCACGAAATAAAATTACTCCCAAAACCAAATCTCTCTAAAATATAACAAGCTTATTGGGCGGTAGGAGGTGCAGGCTACGGGATCTTTGCCTTTCTTCAAGAGGAGGGAAATTGAGGCTTGTGTAAGAGTCTGAGGAATGCAACCTAAATCGAACGATTCATTAAACATATCCATTAGCAAAGGGGCTAGCTTGTGCCAAAAATTATTATAAAACTCAGAAGGCTGTCCGCGGTGGCGTAGCGGTCTAAGCATCGGCTTGGTGTCGATGCAGTTGCCCACTGGGGACTGGGGTTCGCGCCCCGGTCTCGTCAGATCCGACTATGGCCGGACTCGGTGAAGCAGCAATCATTGGCAACGCTGTCTTCGGGAGGGGGGCGGAGTCGGCTTGTGTTCGTCATGTGAATGCGTCTCTGTGTGTGTCGGAAAAACAGTGGTTCGGCTTGGATTCGCCTTGTCACGAAAGTGGGGAGGCGCTTTCCTTCGAGACTGCCGGCCGGAGAGATGCAGTTGGCGAACGCATGCAATACGAGGGTGGGTGTTTGAATTAAAATAGGGATCAATTGGCCACTAAATTGGGAGAAAAAAGGGAAAAATCAGAAATAAATTTAAAAAAAATAAAAAATAAAACTCAGAAGGATATCTGTCTGATCCTGGACATTTCCCACTTTGTAGGAGGCAATGTAGCTATATTGAGTTCTGCTATAGTGATTGGCTTCTCTAGCTCCTCTGTGACAGACTTCTCAATGGAGGGAATATCTAATTTATTAAAGAATATATCAAAATTTGGAGGTGTAGAAACATGTTCAGATGCGTAAAGAGACCTAAAAATTCCTTAAACATATTATTAATTTCCGAAGGTTCAGTAGTTGTACCTGTTAGTTATTAGTTAGTTGTTTGTTGGAATCTGGGGGATTTCATGTGATGATGATATCTGATGTAAATGGTGTGCCAGTAGCTTGCTGGTCTTGTCACCATGGTCATAAAACCTTGATTTCGTTTGGAGCAGAATTTCTGTAGTACGATGCGTCGTAAGGATATCAAATGCTGCCTGTAAGGAGAGGTGCTCCCTCTATATCTCTGGGGAAGGTGCTCCTTCTATATCTCTGGGGATCGGGAGGTAGCATACGTGTTATCAAGCTGAGATATGTGTTGTGCCAAATTAGCCATTTTTTCTTTTCTAAGTTTATTCTCATATCCTGTATAAGAGATTATCTCTCCCCTGATATATGCCTTCAAAGTTTCCCACAGCACTGAAGTAGACACATCAGGCGTTTTGTTTAGACCAGGGGTGGGCAAACTTTTTGGCCACACTTAGTTTTAGAAATTGAAAGACAGGCCACTAGTTGATGAGGGGAAAAATAACTAGCATAAATTATGTGAATGTGAAATCTGTTTCCCAAAAAGTAATGAAAATAAACTCACCCCTGAGTGCTTGATTTAATGGGAACAGTGTTGCTGGTCACCCTTTTTGCGAGCGCATCAAAGTCCGGTGTGAATTTTGTTGTGGCAATTCGCAGGACAGAGCTCAAGTGTTCATCAGTAAGCTGGGTTGTGTGACGTGCTTTGTTGATGTTCATCACACTGAACATTTGCTCACACACATAGGTAGAGCCAAACAACACCAGCATCTTCTGTGCCATCTGTTGGATGTTTGGAAACTTGGTCTCGTTCAGTGAGGCATTAAACTGATTCAACTTGACGGAGGTGAACTTCTCCTTCAAGACAGGGTCACACTGGAGCTCAGTCAGTTCCAACTGCGGTTCCTGTTGTGCTGTCCCATAGTTGAGTGACCTGCAGTGACATCTCAATCTTTTCAAAATCAGACAATCGACGACAGAATTTTCCATGCAGGTCGTTTAGTGATTTGCTGTATTTCTTTGCATGCTGAGGTGCCTCTTCCAGCGTTGCTATATAGTGTCGGGAAATGAGCGAATGTTTTGTTAATTACTTGCCTTGAGAACAACATTAACTTGGCTTTGAAAGCTTTCACGCTCGAATCCAGTTCATGCACAAATACATCCTTCCTTTGTAGCTTCACGATCAGCTCGTTCATGTGTGCCAAAATGTCCACAGCGAACGCAAAATCGCAAAGCCAGTCTGCGTCGCTCAGCTCAGGAAAATCGTTGGCTTTCCCCATTGACTCCAAAAATGAGCCAATCTCCCCTCTGAGCTGTCACACTCGCTGACACACTTTCCCCAAACTTAGCCAACAGATATTGGAATGGTAAAGTAAGTCACGATAGTCAGCATCAGTTTCTTCAAGGAATTTAATGAATTGATAATGACTAAGTCCCCTCGCCCGTATGAAGTTCACAAGTTTTATGACTGGCTTCACTACGTGATCAAGCTGCAATACAGTCTTGCACAGGACTTCCTGGTGGATAATACAATGTAGGAAAATTACTTCCAACTCAGGGTCCTCTGCTTTCACCTTGTCCTAGATTCTTTTCAGCAGTCTGACATTTTTTCCTTTTAAATTTGGCGAACCTTCTGTGGTGACATTTGCCAGTTTACACCAAGGTAGCTTCAGCCTCTCAATCCAACCCTGTTGTATAAATCTGATCCCCTCGTTGTACCTTTCATGGACTCCATGGATAAAAGCTCCTCCGTAATTTCAAAATTGTCATTAATTCCTCTGACAAAAATGAAAAGGTTTGCAGTGCCCTTTGTCACTGCTTTCATTCAGTGCTAACGAATAAAACTTAAATGACTCTGCTTTCTTGATTAACCCACAAGCCGATTCTTCGTCAGTTAGTTTTATACAGTGAGTCACTGTTCTGTGCGATAAGCTGATGTTTTCAAATTTGCTTTGCTTTTGCTCTCTGGACACAGAAGCCTTGCTGTCTCCACCATACATTCCCTCAAAAACTCTCCTTCAGAGAAAGGCTTGCTCGCTTTCGCTAATTTATATGCCAATAGATGGATAACTTGCCTTTGTGCTGGACTCCTGAATTGTTGACTGTCGGGTAAAAATATTTTGCTGAGCCTGTAAGTTGGCTGCTAACCTCGAAGCTGTACTCGCCCTTTCTTGAGAGGACAAATTGCTAGCGTAGTTAGCATGCTTGGTGGAGAAGTGTCGGCTGATATTGTATTCCTTGAATACCGCAATACCGTTTTCTTGACAAATCAGACATATGACCTTTGATCGGATGTCAATGAAAAAAATATTTCACCGTCCACTCTTTCTTAAAAACCCGGCACTCGCTGTTGACTTTTCGCTTCTTTGGTCCGTTCATTTTGTGAAAGTGGACGATTGCTACAAGCTCTGATGCCCAACACAAGAGGTAAAAGTGAAGGTCAGGTCAGGTGAAGAGATGAGTGACTCTTGGCCTCTACATTAGAAAAGGCCGGTTGTATTTGCAGCGCGCCATCTAGTGGAACCAACCATAACGTATTGCGGGGGGGGGGATAGCGAATACCAGTCATTTAAATTAATTATAGTATTAATTTAAATGCCCAACGGACCGGATTAAACAGCCCAAGTATGTGGCCCGCGGGCCGTAGTTTGGCCACCCCTGGTTTAGACTCTCAAAGAAATCACTTTGCTGTGAAACAAAGTTTTAACAAAGTCCTCATTAGAAAGTAGGCGTGTACTAGTAAAGGTTTTAAAATAGATATTCATAGAAATTGGAGCATGATCAGACATAACAATAGTGTCATATTTACATGCAGACAGATGGAAGTAATCGATTATCAACCAGGGGAAAGTCAATACAGGTAAAAGTATGATGGACATGGGGGAGAATAATATTCCCTTATAGAAGGGATAAAAAAGTGCCAGGCGTCAGAAACAGCAAACTTCTTCATTAAAGACTGGATTACCTTGGCAGACTTTGAAGGTGTGCAGACATTGGAGGAGGAACGATCCAATTGAGGATTAAGCCAGCAGTTGAAGTCTCCTCCTAATATTAAGTAGTGTGAAGACATATCAGGAAGTGTCAAGAAAAAAACATTTAAAAAACACATCATCGTCACAATTGGGAACATAAACATTAGCCAAAGCCACGCGAGTATTATGAATCTGACCAGCCACTAGGTTGAATCTACTATTAGGATCAGAGATAACATTTGAGTGAACAAAGGGAAGAGATTTGTGCAGCAGAATAGCCACACCTCTTGATTTACCCAGAAATGAGGAATTGCGAGTCTCACCCACCCAACCTTTCTTCAACTTCAAATGATCTGAGACTTTGAGATGGTTCTCTTCTAGAAAGATTATATGGGCACCTGGGTCGTGGAGATGGTGTAATACTTTGCTACATTTTATAGGGTTATTGAGCCCTTTACAGTTAAAGCTAGTGAATTTAATGTCTCTCCCATTGGGCAATGCTGTTAAATTAGGTTGGGTCATAGCTAGGTGCTGGGAATGTTACATAACAACAAGAGTGATGGTCCGCAGCACTTCTCAAAAAGGATACCTGACTGATGAAAAAAGAAAAAACAAAAACACAGTACATACAGTACTGTGTTACAAACATACAGTAAAGTCAAAAGATATTTCCCATTGTGGTATTGATAAGATATTAGAGAGGATTTGTGTGTGTGTGTGTGTGTGTGTGTGTGTTAGAAGTGATAGGGGTTATATTTGCCTTTTTCCTTCTTCCTTTTCTTACATACTTGGACTGGTTTTCATTGACACATGATTGGAGGTGTGGTTAAGCAGTGTTTATAAGAGGACGTCATACGCCTCAGGACACGCCACTTTGAGCACGCTGTTCAGGACATTACAAGTCCACACCTTTCCTGCTCAACACCATCAAACCTAAACCGAAATAACATACCAAGATGGAGTTCGCAGCTTACGGGAGCTGAGACCCATATGGCCGAGGCTTTGTCGGAGGGACCTGCTAACTGCTAGCCTGCTACCTCGGTAAGCTAGCCCCCCTCCAGGCTATTTCTGTAGTCTTGGAAACCAGTCCTTCTTTCCGTTTCTCCCCTCGTTTCCATCTTTTCTACACTACAGGTTGGGACTAGTATTGCGTGCTTAACCATTAACCCCTAAACCAGACTAGTCCGTAACATAATTTGGGGCACTCGTCCGGGAATTATTTGAAGATTAATGCATATTAATGTTCGATAAAACCGGTTAGGGATTAGATATCAGTTAGCGAGTTACATCCAAGCATTCTAACCAGATGGTTATCATAAATTTAGAAAAATTATTGGAAGTTCAATGCTGATCTGTTAAATTTAGAAGAATATGTTAAGGAAGTAAAGGCATTAATGGTGGAAATTAAAAGTGATACGGAAATAGATATTACTGCAGGAAATGGGAATATTTTAAATATAAGGTTAGGAGTCTATCAATTAAATTTAGTAAAACCAGATGTCAACAGCAAAGGGAAGATGAATATATTTGGTTCAAGAAATTAATGAATGTTGTAAAAAAAATTGAGTTATCAGATGAAAACAAAGCAAAAATATTGAGTTTACAAGCCAGATTAGATAACTTGTTCATCCAAAGGGCACAAGGAGCTTATGTTAGATCCAGAGCTAAATGGATAGAACAAGGGGAGAAGAACACGTCTTTTTTTTTTTTTGGACTGGAAAGGAGGAGACAAAAAAGAATACAATAAGTGTTTTGATGATCAGTAATAGAGAATGTTCTCACACAAAGGTAATTTCTGACGAAATTCATCAATTCTATTTCAAATTATACTCTTCATCCTATTCAGTTGAGGATTCGTTATCATTTCTTGACAGTATTAAACATTATATTCCTAAAATTGATTTGACATTTAAAGAAATGTGTGATTCTGAGATTAGAATGAAGGAATTGGATGAAACTATAAAGCAGATGTCAGTAGGTAAAGCTCCTGATCAAGATGGTTTAACCTCAAACTTTTATAATTTTTTCTGGGAAGATATAAAAGAACTGTTATTTAATGCCCTAAAATAATGTATTGAAAACAATAACTTAGTGTCGACCATGAAGCAAGGTATTATTACTTTGTTACCTAAACCAGGTAAGGACAAAATATTTATTGATAACCTGAGACCAATAACTTTATTTAATGCCCTAAAATAATGTATTGAAAACAATAACTTAATGTCGACCATGAAGCAAGGTATTATTACTTTGTTACCTAAACCCGGTAAGGACAACCTGATAACCTGAGACCAATAACTTTACAACTTAGTTATGTAACTTTACAAATTATTTATGCATATTATTGCCAATCGGATGAAAGTAGGTATAGGGCAGATAATAAGTGAAAATCAATCGGGGTTTCTTAAAGATAGTGTAACCCAGGTGTAAAACCTGTTTAACTAATCTATAAGTTGAACAGAACTGATAATAAATGTTCTTTTTCACATTAAGAAAATGCACAGAGTGACATGTAAATGGAGGTAAATAAGGTGCACTGAGGACATGTACGGACAACTTGAATCGTAAAAGAAAATAATTGTCTCATTGGTTTCTTTCTAATGACTGAATATGTCCTATTTGGAAATCCGACTGCATTTGAAGGCAGCGTCGTAAGTTAACCAATGCTACGCCAAACAGAGGACACGTAGCCATTCATCAGCCAATTAGATGTCATGTCAGTCTATCGTTGGGAAGGAAGTCTGCGCGTGATAGTTTCCACTTCCTTTTGTCTCGAGCCGAGCAGCAAGAAGGCACGCGCGCAGTGAGCAGAAGCATTAAGCTATTGATTTCATGAAGAGCTTGAGAATCACTCAGTTAGCTAAACCAACTATAGTCTACAGTTTGGTGCTGTATTGAGTTCAACCCAAGAGAAGTCCAGTCGTCGATTTGGTGTTGGAACCAAACGTTAACTACATCGGCCGCAGACAAACCCTTTGACCCCGTTGAGAGTCCCAGCCTCGACATCGCTCGGTATTGGAGCATATGCGAATCGGTCAGGTCTTTTATTGAGGGAGAAAATCTGTGAAGAAGATCCCAGTAGATGGCGAACCACCCAGCTTGATTCCAGAACCAGAATACACTGCTGCTGAACAGCAGATGGACTATCTGCCTTATGGTAGGATCGTACCAGTCACCTGGATTGGTACCAGTGCGAACACACGTTAAAAAAGAGTGCACTCCAACGATACTTTTTGATCTCGTGGATTCTTGTGTTTGAACTTGGACAGATCAAAGCCAATCTGATCTGAACGCACTGACTTTGACAAAACAGTTTGACTGACTAACTATAAAAGAGTTTGAACTGTGAGCAAATTCACGAAAGGACATTTTACCTTATTTTTATTTCATTAAAGGGCCCGTTATTTTCTGTTATTTTCCATGTATATTGTAACGTGCATGGATAGGAAGACACGCTGGCCGCTGGCTAGCGGGTCTGACCCTTTAGTCGAGTGGTTAGTGATGCCTCCTGCGGTGCGGGCGATACGGGTTCGCGTCCCGGCCGCGGCAGTTCCTGTGGTTGCGTTGTCCCCCGAATTCGCTACAATATTTTATGCGTTGCATACTTTTTCTAACTGCAAACTAAAGTTGCCAAGAGCAGTTAACTTTAAACCCTTGTGTTGCGTGGTTATTGCACTCTAGTCCTTGCTCCTTGTGAACCTAGCAGACGTGTGTTATCCAAGAGTGGGTTACATTAGGTCGATACATAATAAAATTAAGCGGGTTCTTGATTTACTAAATTATAATTATTTGATCGCAGACAGTGGTTTCATGTTTTTAGATTTTTACAAAGCCTTTGATTTAGTTGAACATCCTTTTATAATTAAGTCTTTAGAATATTTTGGTTTGGGTCCAACATTTATAAAGGTAATTAATATGATGTATAATTACGTTAATAGTTCCGTTTCTCTCCCTAAAGGACCATCTAAAAGATTTGAGGTTAAACGAGGGATTCGACAGGGTTGTTCTTGCTCCCCTTTTTTATTTATTTTAGTTGCAGAATTGTTGGCTATTTTTATAAATAAAAAAAATAAAATAGTCCAGACATTGAGCCTTTAAATGTGCTAGCCAATCACTGGTCATAACTCAGCTGGCAGATAATACTACCATCTTCCTCAAGAGGTCAGAACAGATCCCTCTGTTAATCAAGAAGATAGATGAGTTTTCTAAAGCATCTGGAATAGACTTAAATTTTAAAAAATGTGAACTAATTGCTATACATGACCACCCACTTTTTTTAATCATACTAATTTACAATTTGTATTATATTCCAATAAAAAAAGAAGTAAAATACATAGGCGTGCTTCTAACTAAAGATTGTAAAGCTGGAGAAGAACTATATATTGAGACTGTTATAAAAAAAAAGTAAATCTATACTCAATTCATGGTTATAGAGGGCTTTATCAATCTTCGGACGTATTTTGATTACTAAAATTGAAACATTATATAGAATTATGTATCCAGCTTTTTCATTCGCAATTCCTGACAATTTAATTAAGTCAATTAACCATCAAATTTCAACTTTATTTGGAAAAACAAACATCATTATATTAGAAAAGGGGATGTGGTAAAATTGTTAGAAAAAGGGTGCTTAAATGTGATTGACTATGAGGCAAGGAATGGAATGATAAAACTAAAATGGTTACAGCAGTTCATACAAAATAATAATGGATTCTGGTTTAATATTCCTTCTAAAAGCGGTGGGATAGATTTTCTGTTAAGATGTGATTTTTGTATTGCTAAACTACCTGTTAAGCTGTCTAGATTTCATCGGCAGGCTCTCTTGTATTGGAAACTGGTTTATAAGCACAATTTCCCTCCGCATAGCTGTCCGATCTCGAATAACAGATGTCTACTACAACTACTACTACTACTTTCGGCTGCTGGCGTTAGGGGTCGCCACAGCGGATCATCCGTTTCCATTTCTTCCTGTCTTCTGCGTCTTCCTCTGTCACACCAGCCACTGCATGTCCTCCCTCACCACATCCATAAACCTCCTCTTTGGCTTTCCTCTTTCCTGGCAGCTCCATATTCAGCGTCCTTCTCCCAATATACCCAGCATCTCTCCTCCACACATGTCCAAGCCATCTCAATCTTGCCTCTCTTGCTTTGTCTCCAAACCGTCCAACTTGAGCAGTCCCTCTAATATAATAATTTCTAATCCTGTCCTTCTTCGTCACTCCCAGTGAAAATCTTAGCATCTTCAACTCTGCCACCTCCAGCTCCGCCTCCTGTCTTTTCGTCAGTGCCACTGTCTCCAAACCATATAGCATAGCTGGTCTCACAACCATCTTGTAAACCTTCCCTTTAACTCTTGCTGGTACCCTTCTGTCGCAAATCACTCCTGAAACTCTTCTCCACCCACTCCACCCTGCCTGCACTCTCTTCTTCACCTCTGTACTGCACTCCCCGTTACTTTGGACAGTTGACCCCAAGTATTTAAACTCATATGCCTTCGTCACCTCCACTTCTTGCATCCTGACCATTCCACTGTCCTCCCTCTCATTCACGCATAGGTATTCCGTCTTGCTCCTACTGACTTTCATTCCTCTTCTCCAGTGTATACCTCCACCTCTCCAGGCTCTCCTCAACCTGCACCCTACTCTTGCTACAGATCACAATGTCATCCGCGAACATCATAGTCCACGGAGACTCCTTCCTGATCTCGTCTGTCAACATGTCCATCACCATTGCAAACAAGAAAGGGCTCAGAGCCGATCCTTGATGTAATCCCACCTCCACCTTGAACCCATCTGTCATTCCAACCGCACACCTCACACTTCCCTCATACATATCCTGCACCACTCCTACATACTTCTCTGCAACTCCCGACTTCCTCATACAATACCACACCTCCTCTCTCGGCACCCTGTCGTATGCTTTCTCTAAATCTACAAAGACACAATGTAACTCTTTCTGGCCTTCTCTATACTTCTCAATCAACATTCACAAAACAAACATCTCATCTGTGGTGCTCTTTCGTGGCATGAAACCATACTGCTGTTTGCTAATTGTCACCTCTCCTCTTAACCTAGCTTCTATTACTCTTTCCCAAATCTTCATGCTTTGGCTGATCTACTTTATACCGTTGCTACAGTTCTGCACGTCGCCCTTGTTCTTGGAAATCGGTTCCAGTATGCTTCTTCTCCACTCCTCAGGCATCCTCTCACTTTCCTAGATTTTGTTAAACAATCTAGTTAAAAATCCCACTGCTATCTCTCCTAAACATCTCAATGCCTCCACAGGTATGCCATCAGGATGAACTGCCTTTCCACTCTTCATCCTCTTCATAGCTGCCCTCACTTCCTCCTTGCTAATCCACTGAACTTCCTGATTCACTATCCCTTCATCATCCAACCTTCTCTGTCTCTCATTTTCTTCATTAATCAGTCCCTCACAGTACTCCTTCCACCTTCTCAGCACACTCTCCTCACTTGTCAGTACATTTCCATCTCTATCCTTGATCGCCCTAACTTGCTGCACATCCTTCCCAGCTCAGTCCCTCTGTCTAGCCAATCGGTACAAGTCCTTTTCTCTTTCCTTAGTGTCTAACCTGTCATACAACTCACTATACGCCTTTTCCTTTGCCTTTGCCACCTTTCTCTTCACTTTACGCTGCATCTACTTGTGCTCCTGTCTACTTTCTTCATCTCTCTGACTATCCCACTCCTTCTTTGCCAACCTCTTCCTCTGTATACTTTGCTGTACTTCCTCATTACATCACCAAGTCTCCTTGTCTTCCTTTCTCTGTCCTGATGACACACCAAGTACCTTCCTAGCTGTCTCCCTCACTATTTCTGCAGTGGTTGCCCAGCTATCTGGCAACTCTTCACTACCACCCAGCACCTGTCTTAACTCCTGCCTGAATTCCACACAACAGTTTTCCTTCTTCAACTTCTACCATTTGATCTTCAGCTGTGTCTTCACTCGCTTCCTCTTCTTGGTCTCCAAAGTCATCCTACAGTCCACCATCCGATGCTGCCTAGCTATGTTCTCCCCTGTCACCACCTTGCAGTCTCCAATCCCTTTTAGATCGCACCTTCTACATAAGATATAGTCCACCTGTGTGCACTTTCCTCCACTCTTGTACGTCACCCTGTGTTCCTCCCTCTTCTTGAAATATGTATTCACCACAGCCATTTCCATCCTTTTCGCAAAATCGACCATCATCTGTCCTTCCACATTTCTCTCCTTGACTCGATACCTTCCCATCACCTCCTCATCACCCGTGTTCCCTTCACCAACATGTCCATTGAAGTCCGCTCCAATCAGCACTCTCCTCCTTGGGTACCCTCTCCACCACGTCATCCAACTCACTCCAGAATTCTTCTTTCTCGTCCATCTCACACCCAACTTGTGGGGCATATACGCTGATAAAATTCAGCAATACACCTTCAATTTCCAGCTTCATACTCATCACTCTGTTTGACACTCTCTTCACCTCCAGCACGCTATTGACATACTCTTCCTTCAGAATTACCCCTACCCCATTTCTCCTCCCATTCACACCACGGTAGAAGAGTTTGAACCCACCTCCGATACTCCTGGCCTTACTCCCCTTCCACCTGGTCTCTTGCACACACAGTATGCCTACCTTTCTTCTTTCCATCATATCAGCCCTTTACCAGTCATAGTGCCAACATTCAAAGTTCCGACTCTCACCTCCACACGCCTACCCTTCCTCCTCTCCAGCTGCCTCTGGACATGCCTTCCCCCTCTCTTTCTCCTTCGCCCAACAGTAGTATAGTTTCCACTGGTACCCTGCTGGTTAACAGTACCGGTGGTGGTTGTTGGTAACCCGGGCCTCGACCGATCCGGTATGAAAATCTTATTTATGTTCCGCATATTTGATTTGGCAAAGATTTTACACCGGATGCCCTTCCTGACGCAACCCTCCCCATTTATCCAGGCTTGGGACCGGCACTAAGAATGCACTGGCTTGTGCATCCTCAGTGGCTGGGTTCTGGAATAACAGATGTATCTTGTTTAAAAGAAAATCTTTATGTTATTATGATTGGGTGGAGAGAGGTATTTGGTCTATTTTACATTTGATGGATTCAAGAGGAAATGTTCTAGAGTACAATGAATTCATTGATAAATTCAATGTGACGTGTACAACAAAACAATATTCAGTGGTTATCAAGGCAATCCCATAAGCAATGGTGAATATGATAAAAGGAATTTTGACTTATGACGTGTTAGTACCAAAGATGCCTTCACTTTACATGGACAATCTCGATTTTATGGAGAAAAAATGCACAAACAAAATTGTAAGGGGTGCCCTTACCTCCGTACTCTTTCCTCTACCATTAAAAAGAAAAAATCTATTAAAAAAAATATCCTAAAGAGAATATAGGCAGAATTAGAACCAGATACCTCACTCTCCCTATTTCACCAAAAGGGAAAGAAACTCATTTTAAAATGAGAAATGATATTTATCCTTGTAATGGGTTTCTGAGACAAAGATTTAACAATGGGAGAAAAAAAAAACAATTCTATGTTTGTGATTCTGTAGGCAGTGTTACGGCTCGCCCACCCCGCACCGTGGCCCGCCCACCCCGCGCCGGCAGCCAATCAGCTCGTCAGGGCCGGGCTTAGCCGTCAGGCCTGGGCTTAAGTTTGGTGGCCTCCCACGCGCCTGTTGTCAGTTCGTGTTGTAACCTCCTCGCAGTATCGGCTACTCTTCCCTCACGGTCCTTTTCTCTCCGAACTCACCCCAGCCCTTGGTTTATGTTTTCCCTTGCAAAGTTTCCCCGTGGAAGTATCCTGCCGTGTTCCCGTTTTGGATTACCCGTGAGTTTTTCCCCTTGGACTTTCCGTTTTTCTTGTCGCTCATTGCCTTCCTGTGTTTGACTATTTGTACGCTTAAGGAATGAAGTACGCCAGTTTTCAGCTAACCCCATCTCTGTCTGGTGTCGTGCGCTTGGGGTCTTCCACAAACCCTAAGAGTACGAACTGACCATGACGACCCCAGCCGACACAGAGAGCGTACCGGCCAGTCGGCTTCGAGTGGCTCTCATCGGACAGATCCAACTGACTAACTCCCACACCCAGCAGCTAGAGGCGGCCTCCGCCGCAGTGAGAGATCTTCAGACTCGGGTCCGGCCCCTCCAGGCCTGTGTGGATAACCTAACGAGCCAGCAGGCGGCGTTGGCGAGCCAACAAGCAGAGATCCTGCGGCAGTTGCAAACCATCACGGCGGCTCTCACCATCCAGCCGCCGGGCCAGCCTGCCCCTGGAGTCGTGGGTAACCCGGCCCCTGGGCCCGCTGCCCCGGTTAACCCTGTGGGGCTCAACCCAGTTCACCGGGAGCCCTGCCTCTCCAGCCCACGACCATTTGATGGCGACTTTGAGACCTGTGCCACATTCATCATGCAGTGTGAGCTGGTCTTCCTGCACCAACCCAGCATGTTCACGTCTGATGCTGCCCCGGGTCGCTTACGTGACCAACCTGCTCACAGGCTGAGCAGCTCAGTGGGCCACTGCTTCCTGGTCCATGAAGGCCAGTTTCTGCCTCACCTATGAGGTCTTCGAGGCGGAACTACGGAAGGTTTTCCATCATCCAGTCGGTGGCCAGGACCCTGGTGCTTGGCTGAGCCGTATCCAGCAGGGCAGTGGCAGTGTCACAGACTACTCGGTGGAGTTCAGGCTGGCCGCAGCTGAGAGCGGCTGGAACGACCAGTCACTTCGGGTCACCTTCCGGAGGGGTCTCAGCGAGGCTGTCAAGGACCAGCTAGCCACCTGGGAGGAGCCCACCTCCCTCGAGGACCTGATCAAGCTCACCATCTGCATCGACAGACGCCTCCGGGAGAGGAGGCGCGAGTGAGCCCTGCGTGGATCCCCGTCCATTCCCCAGTCGTCCAGCACTCCTAACAGGACCCCTACTCCTGCTCGCCCCACTTTCCCTGTGGCCGTTTCTCCCCCCGCGCCCCAGACCACGACGGGGGAGGAACCTATGCAGCTGGGGCGCACGCGCCTTAGTCCGCCCGAATGGGAGGCCCGGTTCAGGGCGAGTCAATGCCTCTACTGTGGCCAGAAGGGACATCTGATCAGCGGCTGCCCCACTCGGCCAAAAGACTAGGCTCACTAGGGCCCTGGGAGATCCTAGTGAGCCGCCTTTCCTGTTCGCGCCGTCCTGCCCCACAGAACCATCTAGTTAGCGTTACCCTGGCCTGGGCTGACCAGTGGCTCACGGTGGGCGCACTCCTCTACTCGGGGGCCGATGAGTGTTTCCTGGACTCGGAGTTTGCTGCCCAGGCTAACATCCCGCGAGAGACGCCGGAGAAGCGCATGGAGGCCTTCGCGCTGGACGAGTGCTGCCTGGCCAGCGTCACCCAACGCACCCACCCTGTCTCTCTCACCATAGCAGGTAACCATGTGGAGAGACTTCGGTTCTACATCATCCAGTCCCCGTTAGTCCCTGTGATCCTAGGGCGCTCCTGGTTCGTGCAGCATGAGCCACACATCGCCTGGGCCTCCGGTACCATCATGGGGTGGAGCTCCTCCTGTCATGCCCAATGTCTCCAGGCTGCTCCCGCCCCATCCCCCCGACGTGCCCCTAGTGCCCCGCCTCCCGACCTCTCCTCTGTTCCCCCTGAGTACCATGAGTTAAGTGAGGTCTTCAGCAAGACCCGCGCCCAATCTCTTCCTCCTCATCGGCCTTATGACTGTGCTATCGACCTCCACTCTGGGGCACCCCTTCCCAGCAGTCGTCTGTACAGTCTGACCATCCCCGAGAAGGCTGCGATGGACGAGTACATCTCCGAGTCCTTGGCAGCGGGGCTCATTTGGCCCTGATCCTCCCAGGTGTCAGCTGGATTCTTTTTCGTGAAGAAGAAGGACGGGGGCCTCCGACCCTGCATTGACTATCGCCAACTCAATGAGATAACCGTCAAAAACATGTACCCCCTTCCTCTCATGAGTTCCACCCTTGAGCCCCTCACCCAGGCTACAGTCTTCACTAAGCTGGACTTCCGGTGTGCCTATCATCTGGTCCGGATCCGGCAGGGGGACGAGTGGAAGACAGCCTTTAAGACTCCCCGGGGTCATTATGAGCACCTGGTCATGCCATTCGGCCTCACCAACGCCCCAGCGGTATTCCAGGCTCTCGTGAATGACATTCTCCACGACATGCTCGACGAGTTTGTGGTGGTCTACCTCGATGACATCCTCATCTTCTCCAGGACCCTCGAGGAACATGTCCAGCATGGCCCGCCGGGTACTCGAACGTCTCCTCCGGAACCGGCTCTTCGTCAAGGCAGAGAAGTGCCAGTTCCATTCCCCTTCCGTTGACTATGGGCTTATTCGTTGAGAGGGAACAGACCCGGGCTGACCCCCGCAAGATCCAGGCTGTGGTGGACTGGCCCGATCCCACATCACGGAAGGAATTACAGAGCTTCCTCGGGTTTGCGAACTTCTATCGGAGGTTCATCCGGAACTACAGCCACGTGGCAGAACCCCTCACCAGGCTGACCTCCCCCTCCCAGCCATTCATCTGGTCCCCGGCTGCCCACTCTGCATTCCAGTCCCTCAAGGAGAGGTTCACCAGCGCCCCGGTCCTGCTCCACCCCGACCCCAAGAGGCAGTTCATCGTAGAGGTGGACGCTTTGGACACTTGGTTGGGGGCTGTCCTCTCCCAGCGGTCAGCGTCTGACCAGAAGGTCCACCCATGCACCTTCTTCTCTCGCCGGTTCCTCCCGCCGAGGAGAACTACGATGTCAGGAACCGGGAGCTGCTGGCAGTGGTGGCTGCTCTAGAGGAGTGGCGCCATTGGCTGGAGGGGGCAGAACAGCCGTTCACCATCTGGACTGATCATAAGAACTTGACGTTCATCCGGGCAAGCAAGCGCCTCAATGGTCGGCAGGCACGGTGGGCCAGCTTCCTCAGTCGGTTTGACTTCACGCTGACTTATCGCCCCGGGTCCCGCAACACGAAGGCAGACTCCCTGTCCCGACAACACCCGAGGAGGGAGCCAGCTACAGAGGAGCTGACTCCCATCCTTCCTGAGGCCAGGGTGGTTGGCGTGGTTACCTGGGGCATCGAGACCGTGGTCAGGCAGGCGTTGCGGAACCCGGATGCAGTCCAGCCCCGGGTTCTCCAGTGGGGCCATGCCAGTCAGTTTGCTTGCCACCCGGGTGTCCACTGCACCTTCAACTTTCTGGGTCGGTGTTTCTGGTGGCCCACCATGCGGATCGATGTCAGGGACTTTGTAAGGGCCTGCTCCGTCTGTGCTTGCAGCAAGGCCTCTGACCAGGCACCCGCGGGGTCTGCTGCAGCCCCTCCCAACTCCAAGCCGGCCCTGGTCCCATGTGGCATTGGATTTTGTCTCCGGACTGCCTCCCTCCCAGGGTAACACTGTGATCCTTACAGTGGTGGACTGCTTCAGTAAGGGAGTGCACCAGGTGGCTCTCCCCAGACTCCCATCGGCTTCTGAGACGGAGGACCTCCTGACGAGCCACGTGTTCCATCTCCATGGCCTTCCCCTGGACGTCGTCTCGGACCGAGGGCCCCAGTTCGTCTCCCAGGTATGGCGGGCCCTTGTAAGGGGTTGGGTGCCTCTGTTAGTCTCTCCTCTTGCTATCACCCACAGACTAACGGACAGACGGAGAGGATGAACCAGAGCGTGGAGTCTGCCCTCCGGTGCGTGGCCGCCAAGAAGCCCAGCTCCTGGAGCCGGTTCCTCCCCTGGGTCGAGTATGCCATCAACTCCCTGGTCAGCTCTGCCACCGGCCTCTCACCTTTTGAGGTGTCCCTGGGCTACCAGCCGCCTCTCTTTGCTGCGCAGGAGTCGGAAGTGGCAGTTCCCTCCGTGCAGGCCCATCTGAATCAGTGTCGTCGCGTCTGGGAGGTGACCAGAGCTGCTCTGCTCCGGGCAGCTGAGCGCGCCAGTCGGGGAGCCAACCGACGCCGGTCCCTGGCGCCTACGTATCAACCAGGCCAAAGGGTGTGGCTGTCCTCGAAGGATCTCCCGCTTCAGTCCACCGCGAAGAAGCTGAACCCCTGGTTTGTCAGGCCCTTTGAGATCAGGAAGGTTCTCAGCCCCGCGGCGGTGAGTCTGAAGCTTCCGGCTTCCTTGAAGACCCACCCCGTGTTTCATGTGTCGCAGGTTAAGCCTGTCTCCCACAGTCCTCTGATGCCTCCGGCCCCGGCTCCGCCTCCCCCTGAGATCGTGGATGGGCACCCCCAGTGGAAGGTCCGCCGGCTGCTGGATGTCCGGCGCTGAGGACGGGGGTTCCAGTATTTGGTGGACTGCAAGGGCTACGGTCCGGAGGAAAGTAGCTGGGTCTCCCGCCAGCTCATCCTGGACCCTGGGCTGCTCACTGAGTTCCATCATTCCCATCCTGACAAGCCAGGCAAGTCGCCTGGTGGCTCCCGTGGAGGGGGGGTACTGTTACGGCTCGCCCACCCTGCACCGTGGCCCGCCCACCCCGCACCGGCAGCCAATCAGCTCGTCAGGGCCGGGCTTAGCCGTCAGGGCTGGGCTTAAGTTTGGTGGCCTCCCACGCACCCGTTGTCAGTTCGTGTTGTAACCTCCTCGCAGTAGCGGCTACTCTTCCCTCACGGTCCTTTTCTCTCCGAACTCACCCCAGCCCTTGGTTTATGTTTTCCCTTGCAAAGTTTCCCCGTGGAAGTATCCTGCCATGTTCCCGTTTTGGATTACCTGCGAGTTTTTCCCCTTGGACTTTCCGTTTTTCTTGTCGCTCATTGCCTTCCTGTGTTTGACTATTTGTACGCGTAAGGAATGAAGTACGCCAGTTTTCGGCTAACCCCATCTCTGTCTGGTGTCGTGCGCTTGGGGTCTTCCACAAACCCTAACAGGCAGAACATTAGAACATTTGTCTTTTACTTGTAAATATACTAGAGCCTTTTGGGAATTATTTCAAAAATGGATATCTGAAAAGGACTTTCATTTGCCTAATTTAGATTATAAGTATATTAAATTTGGAGTTATAATGGAGGAATAAAATATGGAAATGTTGTACAATAGCCTGATTATTATGGCTAAACAATTTACCCATAGACCTGGATTTTTTAAGGCCAGGCCACTATTCTTAGTCTTCATGAATGAATTAATAAAGTTTAAGAAAGCACTGAAATGTATTCAAAATAAACAAGCTTTGCATATTTAAAAAAACATAGATATATTGATTTCTGATTAGACCTCTTGCTGTCTTATTATTTTTTTCCTAATTTTTTTATTGTTTTGTGAAATACTAAAAAATTTGTAATAGCTCAGTGTGATTTGTACTATTTGCTAATTTGTTATTGTTATGACCAGATTTTTTTCTTTTGTTCATACAATAAAGGCGTAGAAGAAAAAAAACCATCCAGAAGAGGCAAAATTGAGTTGGATTCAGCTTGGGAAAAGCCGTATGTTGCTAGGATTAGAAGTAGGCCACAGACATACAGCTATGTGCAGAATAGCTGCACAGTGCTAACTTCTCACTTAAAACAGATGGTTGTGTATGTATGTTAAACTCAGCTAGCTAGAAGGGAAGTTAGTGAATGCATTTATCGTGTGTGTTGAGGTTAAAAACGGGGATATAGTAGGTCTACAGGTTGATAACAGGTTGGTTTGGCTGGTTAGCTGAGAGCTACTTGGCTAATGGTGGCAGGTGTTTTGCTGGTGTGTACTGCAGTGTATCGGTTTGTGGTCTTCGAGTAACATCGTGAGCGCTTTGTGCGTGGTCTGTTCATATCAATTTCTGGGACTATAGTGACCTATGAACTACCTCTTGTTGCTTGTTGTGTTTTGTTGGTAAGGCTATTTTGTAATAGTTAACCTTAGAAGTAATTTTGTTAGTATTGTCTGTTTTGGTTAGCCTATTTTTTGAGAATTTGATAACAATAACCATGGCAACGTTCAACGTAGAGGAGTTTCGTGGGAGTGATTTTGGGCGCAGTGAGTTGCATAAGCTTATAAAAGATTTGCTTGCAGTAGCGCAATATTGTGAAGTAGACATCACTCCAGAGACTAAAAGCCAGAGATTGTGTAGACCCTGATTTTGGTGTTACACCTAAAAGATCCCAACATGAAACAGCAGAGCGAGAGAGGGGGAGCGGCTGTTTCAGCTTGAGTTAGCAAGGCTGACATTAGAGCAAGAGAAGCTTAAAGTGAACAACAGTGGCTTAAAACGTAAGCGCGAAGCTTGTTTTGATGTTTCCAGCTGTTTGACGCTCATGCCAAAATTTAATCGGGGTGATGTGGGCTGTTTCTTTGACGCTTTTGAGAAAATTGCCAAAGAGCTAGAATGGCCTGAAAATAGGTGGATGTTACTTATCCAAAGTGTGCTTGAGGGCAGAGCCCAGGAAGCTTAAGCAGCATTAGATGCTTTTGACAGCAGAGACTATGATACTGTGAGGAAGGTGGTTCTGGCAGCCTATGAGGTGGTGCCAGAAGCCTACCAACAGAAGTGCAGGTCTCTGCAGCGAAAATCAAGTGAAACTTTCTTTGATTTGGCCAGGCAAACACGAGGTTGTGTTTAACAGGTTTAACAGCAAGCGCTAACACTCAAATCCTTCAAGAGCTGCGGCAACTTATGCTGGTGGAGCAGTTCAAAACCAGTTTACCTCGGCATACGGAGCTACATCTAAATGAATGGGCATTACTGAGTTAAGAAAAGCTGCTATGGCAGCAGATTCTTATGAGTTAACTCACAGAGAAGTGCTACGGAAAGGAAAGTTTGGCAGACAGGATAGGAGGCAGGCTGCCACTGACGGACCTGGTGAGGCTTTCATGACAAAATCTACTCCCACCTCTGTTCAGTCTCCAGGGCCCAGGAAAAGATATGAGAAGCCTTATTTTTTCCAAAAGGATGTCATCTTCCATTATTGCAAAACATCTGGCCATATGAAGTTCAGCTGTCCCAGTGTCAAGAAGGGAAAATTGTGGGATTGATTAGTGCCCAGACTCAGATCAGTCCCTGTGAAGTGGACAGTTTGAACCTGCCTTCCTGCCCAATAGTGAAGGGGTTTGAAGGTTTTGTGTCAAAAGGGGCAGTTTCTGTTGCACCCGATGGCGAAATGATCCCTAGATCAATTTTGAGGGACACAGGTGCCACACAGTCCTTAATAGTTCAGGGTGTCTTAAACCTACCACCCGCCACCTATTTATAACCTTCTATCCCAGTGAAGGGGGTAGGAGGTGGTTTTGTTAGTGCCCCTCTGCACAAAGTATTTTCCGGCATCTAACATTGTAAATGGACCAGTAGTGATGGGTATTGTTCCTTCCTTGCCCATTGAAGGAGTGGCCTTTGTGTTGGGCAATGATTTGGCTGGTACTCAGATTTGTGTGACACCTGTTGTGAGTGAGACACCTTGTGAGGTCCCTGAGACCATGGCTTTGGAGAAAGAACATCCTGAGGTGTTTATGGCATGTGTGGTGACAGGAGCTCAGGCTCTAGCTGCTGAAAAGGGAAATTCCAGCGAGCAGGATAAACTGTCTGGTGGTTTGACTGATACCTTTTCTGCTAGGCTAGCTGAGGTGTCCCCCTGCTCCCAGTTTTCTTGGGAAGCCCTTATATCACAGCAAGGAAAATATCCTTCTGTAGCTCCATGAAGAGAGATGGCTGATAATGCTGAGGACATGAAAGCTGTGGCTGAAGGTTTCTTTCTCCAAGATGGAGTCTTATTGAGGAATTTGCGGCCTCGTAATCATCCTGCGGATGAACCGTGGACTGTTATGACTCAAATTGTGTTACCTGAGAGTTTCAGGAAGGAAGTCCTGCGTTTAGCCCAGGAAGTATCCTTACCAAGTCATTTAGGCATCTGTAAAATGCAAGAGAAAATCAGGAGACATTTCTACTGGCCCAAAATGCATAAAGACGTGGTTTCGTACTGTCGTAGCTGTCATGCTTGTCAGGTTGTTGGAAAGCCCAACCAGACAATTCCAGTTGCTCCTCTCTGCCCTCTACCTGTTATGGAGGAACCGTTCTCAAGAGTACTTATTGATTGTGTTGGCCCTTTCCCAAAAACTAAGAAAGGGAATGAGTATCCCCTGACTATTGTGGATGTGGCCACCAGATTTCCAGAGGCGGTGCCATTGAAATCAGTTAAGACCAAGGTCATAGTGGAGGCTCTGCTCCATGTCTTTTCATCGGACTTTAAAGTCTATGATTAAGACCTATTGTATTCGTTACTCAAATGACCGGGATGTAGCAATGCCGTTTTTATTGTTTGCTGTCAGAGACTTGGTGAATGAGGCTACAGGTTTTAGCCCTTTTGAGCTGGTTTATGGACATCAACCGAGAGGGCCACTGAATATGGTGAAAGAACAGCTGTTGCAGGCAGCTTTGCAGAAGGGTGCTCCTGGTGGGGTTTTGCAGTATATAGCGTCATTCAAGGACTGGCTGCATGCAGCTTGTGACTTGGCAGATGAAGGCTCACTATGACAAAAAAGCAGCAAAGCGTACCTTCAAAGCAGGAGACCAGGTTCTGGTGTTGTTGCCCATGGGTGGAGGTAAGCTAGGGGAATTCTATGGTCCATATAGGTTATCAAGAGGATGGGTGATCTGCTGTGTGTATCACATCTCAGGTTGCTGTGGAAGAGGGGGAGAGTGACGATGATGGGGTTGGGTCAGTTGAACCAGTTACAGATAGGCTTAAGAATTCCAGTGTCCTGGCCAATTTCAGCGAGTCACTGAGTCATCTCAACACAGAGCAGAAAGAGGAACTTTCCCTTTTCTATCTGTCCAAGTCGGAGAGTACTGCTGGCGTCGTGTGTGGCTGCCACTTCTCCCTCTCGTAGCCCCCCTTCCCATCTACCCCTGTATGTCTGTGTTATGTTTATCTGTCGTCTTGTTTCACCCCGTTTATTGTAAAGTGACTTTGAGTATTAGAAAAGCGCTATATAAGATTGATTTATTATTATTATTATTATTAATATTATTATTACATCTAGTGGACCAGTATATTCCTCTGTTTAGAGATACCCCTGGCTTAATAAATTTAATAACCCATGATGTAGACACTGGTGAGGCAACCCTCATTAAACAACATCCATACTGGATTAACCCACGAAAATGGGCTTAGGTGAAACCAGAGTTGCTCTACATGGAAGAAATTGGTGTGATCGAGCAAGGCTCAAGTAAATTGAGTTCTCCCTTAGTCCCTGTTCCCAAGCCCGATTTAACTGTGCGTCCTTGCATAGATTACCAAAAGGTAAATACCGTAACTAAAACAGATGCATACCCAGGCTGGAGGACTGTATTGATAAGATCAGCAATGCACAGTATGTGTCGAAATTTGAGGTTAATGAATTTGGTAACCTCCAGACTGTAGAACACTGTCACATATCTGGATGATGTGGTTTGCTATAGCACTTCGTGGTCTGATCACATGGAACATATGAGACAGCTGTTTGAGCGTCTTAAACAAGCAGGGTTGGTAATTAACATGCCCAAATGTGAGATTGGAAAGGGGCAAGTCACATATTTGGGGCACCAGGTGGGTCAAGGTTCATTGTGACCAAGGACTGTCAAGGTGCAAGCCGTTTTAGACCTTCCTGTTATGAAAACAAAACGCCAGCTAATGCGCCTTTTGGGCATGTGTGGCTTTTATAGGCGGTTTGTTCCCAACTTTGCAGCTGTGACAACACCACTTACAAACCTGTTGAAGAAGGGAGTTAAGTTTAGCTGGTCAGCGGATTGTCAGTGAACTGATGCTGGTTGCTCCGGACTTCTCACTCCTGTTCAAGCTTGCAGTGGATGCTTGTGATGTTGGAGTGGGGGCGGTGCTGCTATAGACTGATGTGTTAGGAATAGACAGGCCTGTTGCATATTTCTCTAAGAAACTGAATCGCCACCAGAAGCAATATTCCACCATCAAGGTGGAGGCCCTGGCTCTTGTCCTAGCAGTCCAACACTTTGAGGTGTACGTCTCTAGTGCTGGAGCTGATCTGGTAGTCCTCACTGGTCACAACCCACTTATGTTCCTGTCAAAGTTCAAAACATCCAGTCAGAGAGTGTTCCGTTGGAGTTTTAATTTTACAACCATATAACCTGACGGTAGTGCATTTGCCAGGCAGAGAAAATGTTATTGCGGACACCCTGTCAAGTGGATGAGCATGTGGTTTGGGTATTTTGAAAAGTTTGGGAGTGCATTGTTGATAGTAATGCACGTGAATCAATGGTGTAAAAAAAAAACGGATTAGATTATAATATATAATATATAACCGGTAGACCACCAACTCGACCTCGGATACAGCTTGTGATCTTGCTGGGCAAGTTTGCTAGGACCTTACTAAGCTTACGATGGCAGTTTTATGTCAGTTCTGGGAGGACATCTGTAATGGGTAGACACATAGGGACTGGCATGATCCACATACTGTCAACTGCCTGATATTATTAATTATTAATTATGTTTAATTTATTAATCCCCTTGGGGAAATTCAGTTACTGCAAATTAACCCATGTGATCTGTGTAGCTCAGGGCAGTGGGCTGCCACCTTCATGCTGTGCCCGGGGACCAACTCCATTTCTTTTCCTGTTGCCTTGGTCAGGGGCATAGTATAAACCCTAACACGCATGTTTCTTTTGATGGTGGGGGAAACCGAAGCACCCAGAGAAAACCTACTGCAGACATGGGGAGAACATGCAATCGCCACACAGAGGATGACCTGGGATGACCCCCCAAGTTTGGACAACCCCGGGGTTTGAACCCAGGACCTTCTTGCTGTGAGGCAACAGCACTAACCAATGGGCCACCATGCCGCCGATGATCAACAGCTATGTTGAATACATGATGATGCTTGGTGCTTGCCAGAACTGTTCTTTGGTTGTTACTTTCAGTGTAAAGCGGATGCATCTGTTTGAAACCAACAACTATTATTTTGGTTGTTTTTTGTTATTTTTGTTGGCGTTTTTGGGTGTGTTTATTGTTTCAAACACACTATTCGTAATCACAAATGGTGTCTCACAGGTCAAAGGAGTTGGTTGCCAATGGGAGCATCAAGGAATTGGTGATGAAGAAGACAGCGTGTCAGAAGAGAGCACTAGACATTTCTGACAGGACAGCTGATGTGCTCTCCAAAAACAAGCAAAAAAAAAAAGCCCGCAACCCCAACAAGAACTTCTGCCTTGAGCAGAAACGTGAGTTTTACCTATCACCTCATTTTGTCATCAAGGCAAGGTAAAATGGAAATTACTGTAATGTCTTGTTTTGACTGTTTTGTCTGATATTTTACCACTGGAAACCACATTTAATTTGCTTTTCTTAATTCATTCAGAAAAGAATATGGTCTGCTCTAAAGATTTAATAAACTCAAAGAAGTATTTTTATTAGCCTTTAATTCAGAGTATGTGATTTTCCAAGGCTTTTCATTATGACTGGATACCTTGAAATAGCACTGATGGCAAAACAATCTCCTCAGGCATTGCTGACTGCTAATAGTGTCTTTTGTCCTTTGCTTTTGCAGCTAAATACATCAAGTGTGAACAGTGTGGAAACCCAAAGGTAAATACAATGGTGTTGTCAAATAAATAAATAAATAATCACATTGTGTTTGTAAGATTCATAAGCTAGTGAATTAGAAAAATCGACAATACGTAAAAGGAAATTGACAAGTGTGCCACTGTTTTATATATATTAAATCATTTCATATTTCAAGCCATACTTTGCTGAAAAATTAAAAAGCACAATTTAAACAGAATTATATAATTGGAGTTGCATTTACATTAACTGAAAGACAGTTCTTTAATCCATTCTATCACATAGTTTTTATCTTAGAATTTCAAGGGAAATCAAATAATTAATTCGAAATTAGTTGAAATTAACCCCAAATTAGTTTACTTTTTTTTTCATTGCCACTTGATGTAGCTGGTTAAAGTGCTTCACAATGGAAGAGGAGTCAGATTTTTAGAAGAACACTTGTAAATCTTTCTCCATCCCACATACTGAGTCTTCTTCTTCATAGGGAAACAAATGTGTCTTCAACCTGTGCCGAGGGTGCTGCAAAAAGAAAGCCTACAAGGAGGTGGCAGACTGTCTAAGTCAGTACATGCATGTTAAGCAAATACACATGGATACAGTGGTGCTAGAAAGTTTATGAACCGTTTAGAATTTTCACTATTTCTCCATAAACATGACCAAAAATGTGATCAGATCTTCATGTCAGTCCTAAAAAGATGAAGAGAACCCAATTAAATAACAGAAAATGTATACTTTTTTTGTTTATATATTGAGCAAAATGATCCAAGAGTAAATGTCTTTGTTGGAGAAAGTATGTGAACCTCTAGGATTATCACTTCATTTAAAGGGGTAATTGTAGTCTGGTGTTTCAGTCAATGTGATGACAATGAGGTGTGAGTTTAGCAAGCCTTGCCCTATTGAAAGAACATAAACCTGGGTCTTCGCTATCGAAGTCCGATCTTCACCACACGGGTTTGTGGAAGTTTGCCGTGCCTCGAGCAAAGGAGGTGTCTGAGGACCTCAGAAAAGAAGTTGTTTATACTCACCAGGCTTGAAAAAGCTATAAAAATATATATTTCTAAAGAGTTTGGGCTCCATTAATCCACTGAAACGCAGATGGTGTGCAAATTGAGGAACTTCAACACCATTGTTACTGTCCCCAGGAGTGGTTGTCCAACAAAAATAACTCCAAGAGCAAGGCGTATAATATTCCGGGAGATCACAAAGAACCCCAAGGTAACATCTAAGTATCTACAGGGCTGTCTTGCATTGGTTTAGGTCAGTGTTCATGAGTCCACCATCATGCAAACACTGAACAAGAATGGTGTGCATGGCAGGATAGCAAGGAGGGAGGTCACTGCTTTCCAAGAAGAACATTGCTGCCCATCTATAAAGTTTGCTAAAGACCACATGGATGAGCCAGAAGGCTATTGGAAGAATTCTCTGTGGAAGGATGAGTCTAAAATATAACTTTTTAGTTTAAACGAGAAGCGTTATGTTCAGTGAAAACCAAACACTGCATTCAAACATCGATACCTCATCCCAACCGTGAAGCATGGTGGTCACAGTATCATGGTTTGGGGCTGCTTCACTGCCTCTGGACCAGGACAACTTGCCATCACTGACAGAAATATGAATTCTGGATTGTACCAGCAAATGCTACAGGAAAATGTCAAGGTGTTAGTCTGTGGACTGAAGCTCAACAGAAAGTGGGTCAAGCAGCAAGACAACGACTTTAAACACATAAGTCAGGTTACCAATGGATGGTTGACTCAACCATTCCAGACCTTAATTCAGGAAGAAATGAGAGAGACCTGAAGAAAGCAGTTCATACAAGGATGCCCACCAACATCACTGAATTGAAGCAGTTTTGTAAGGAGGAATGGGCCAAAATCCTTCTAAGCTGATGTGGAGAACTGATCAAGAGTTATTGGAAACATTTGGTTGAAGTCATTGCTGCTCAAGGGGGTCCTACCAGCAAAGATATTTACTGTAATGTGATAATTCTGCTCAATAAATAAATGAAAGTATGTTTATTTTTGTGTTATTTGTCTGATTGGATTCTCTTTATCTATTGTTAGGACTTAGATGAAGATCTGATTACAGTGTAGGTCAGATTTATTCTAAAGAGTTCACTAACTTTCCAGCACCACTGTATAGTTTCAGTTTGTTACAATTCGATTGTGACTATAACTTCTCCTTTTGGTCCACAGGCCATGGACTGAAGTTTAAAACCAAAGCGGAAAAGCAAAAAGAAGAGGAACAGGAAATTATTTGAGAATATATGTGGGAAGGACATGGAAGGCCCCAGCAGCGCCTCTGAGCCTCTCCTAGAAGCACACATGCAGATCAGCCCTCAAGACAGGCAGGCTGTTCTGAAATGACTCAAATTAACACTCAAATACACCCTCTCAGCAGCTTTTAAGTAACCCGAGGAGGTAGTGGTCTTTGGTTACAGGACCCTTACCACATTGGACTGAGGATATAGAGTTATTATATGCTTTTAACACTCATATTGAAATTTGGATCTTTGTGAACAGATAAAAACAGTTAAGCAACAAAATATTTTTCCTTTTTTAATGTGGATTTTCAAGACTACAGATAGTTACTTCTAATTCACAAGGAACATTGACAACTCTGTTTTCATTTAATTCCTATTTGAGATGGTCACAATTTCCTCCTACAAACCACATTACCTTAATCTAAGGGTTTTTGTTTTTTTAAGCAATCCTGTAATCTTTATGAAGACCAAGCAAGGGTTTATGTAGAGTTCTGTATAAATTTCTCTGGCAAAATGTTTACAGTGTTTACTAAAAACTTGAGAAAATTACATTTGTGTGAGAAGAGCATGACTTTTTCACTTAGTTTTTTCATTAAATGTCATGAATTTGGTTGCATTTTTATTTCATTTGGAGGCATTTGTGTATACTTACAGGACTGAGGGTTAGCTAGCAGTGCATTGACTTGGAGTATGTGCCTTTTTGATGAGAAAACCACTGCCTATCCTAGAGTATGTAAGGGAGAAATTGAGAGCAATGAATTGATGCTCCGTCCATTACGTCTTAAGAAATTCTTGAGGGACAATATTTTATTACAGCATGTTTTCTTCTGTTGATATAATAGGCATAACAAGTAATTAAGTGGAGCCAGGATGGTCTGCTATGCCCTGACTACACCGCGTTGTGTTTGGTGCATGAATCAGAAGCTGGACATTGGTTGCTATCTTGATCTCGGTTTATTCCTGCATGGGTTCATAATAAGCAGTCTTATCCTGACAAAATGTCTTGCTTGGTGATATTCTCGGTGATGTTCAATGCCGACTCAATCAACAAAAGCAACAAATAAGAAAAAATATAATAAATAAATGACAGATGGCATGCGTGAGATTCTTGAGTAATTTTTGTATTACCCTAAAAAGAAGTGTAACACTACCTTCAATGATTTTACATATTTTACCCAATTTCCCCTCGGGGATGAATAAAGTATTCTGATTCTGATTTACATTACAATACCTTATTGTTTGTTCAAATTATTTTTTATTCTGCGATAAAATGCACATAGTCAC
>NW_026611447.1:0-29597 GCF_029633865.1 Lampris incognitus
TTAACGCGATAAAAAGGTTTAGTGCGTATGAATACGGGCTAGCTTACCAAAAGTACAAATGTGAACTAAATAAGGGCCGGGAGTCGTTTTATTGCTTAAAACACGATTTCTCGACCACAATATGCTTTTTCAAAAAAAGCCATGTTCCATGGCGAGAGACTCGTTTTCTGTGAGAAAATGCATTAAAAGGAGGATTTCATCAGAAACACTATAAATACATATTGTACTTGTCTGAAAACGCACAGAACCTTGAAATAGAAGGTTTCTCACCAAAAACACATTGGTGAAACCCCTATCTTAAGGCTCTGAGTGTTTGCACACATGTACTACAGGCATGTTTAAACTATAACGTTTTTAGTGAAATCATGTTTCTCTCGAGGAGAAAACGCGTTTAAAGCCATAAAAAGATCTCACTGTGTTTTGGCATTGACCAAGCTACCAACAAACCTAAAAAATGATCAGACTGAGAAATTACACATTGACATTGGGTGAAATCATGTAACTCTTAAGGACGTGTTGCAGACTTGTTGAATAGATTCATTTTCTTGTTTTGTTTGTTTTTGATGAAATTGTGCTTTTCTCGTCGAGAAAGGCGTTTAACGCGATAAAAAGGTTTAGTGCGTTATGAATACGGGCTAGCTTACCAAAAGTACAAATGTGAACTAAATAAGGCCGGGAGTCGTTTTTATTGCTTAAAACACGATAACTCGACCAGAAAATGCTTTTTCAAAAAGCCATGTTCCCATGGCGAGAGACTCGTTTTCTGTGAGAAAATGCATTAAAAGGAGGGATTTCATGAGAAACACTATAAATACATATTGTACTTGTCTGAAAACGCACAGATCCTTGAAATAGAAGGTTTCTCACCAAAAACACATTGGTGAAACCCCTATCTTAAGGCTCTGAGTGTTTGCACACATGTACAAACAGGCATGTTTAACTATAACGTTTTTAGTGAAATCATGTTTCTCTCGAGGAGAAAACGCGTTTAAAGCCATAAAAAGATCTCACTGTGTTTTGGCATTGACCAAGCTACCAACAAACCTAAAAAATGATCAGAACTGGAGAAATTACACATTGACATTGGGTGAAATCATATAACTCTTAAGGACGGTGTTGCAGACTTGTGAATAGATTCATTTTTCTGTTTTGTTTGTTTTTGATGAAATTGTGCTTTCTCGTCGAGAAAAGGCGTTTAACGCGATAAAAAGGTTTAGTGCGTTATGAATACGGGCTAGCTTACAAAAGTACAAATGTGAACTAAATAAGGCCGGGAGTCGTTTTATTGCTTAAAACACGATTTCTCGACCACAATATGCTTTTCAAAAAAAGCCATGTTCCCATGGCGAGAGACTCGTTTTCTGTGCGGAAAATGCATTAAAAGGAGGGATTTCATCAGAAACACTATAAATACATATTGTACTTGTCTGAAAACGCACAGAACCTTGAAATAGAAGGTTTCTCACCAAAAAACACATTGGTGAAACCCCTATCTTAAGGCTCTGAGTGTTTGCACACATGTACTACAGGCATGTTTAAACTATAACGTTTTTTAGTGAAATCATGTTTCTCTCGAGGAGAAAACGCGTTTAAAGGCCATAAAAAGATCTCACTGTGTTTTGCATTGACCAAGCTACCAACAAACCTAAAAAATGATCAGAACTGGAGAAATTACACATTGACATTGGGTGAAATCATGTAACTCTTAAGGACGTGTTGCAGACTTGTTGAATAGATTCATTTTTCTTGTTTTGTTTGTTTTTGATGAAATTGTGCTTTTCTCGTCGAGAAAAGGCGTTTAACGCGATAAAAAGGTTTAGTGCGTTATGAATACGGGCTTAGCTTACCAAAAGTACAAATGTGAACTAAATAAGGCCGGGAGTCGTTTTTATTGCTTAAAACACGATTTCTCGACCAGAATATGCTTTTTCAAAAAAGCCATGTTCCCATGGCGAGAGACTCGTTTTCTGTGAGAAAATGCATTAAAAGGAGGGATTTCATGAGAAACACTATAAATACATATTGTACTTGTCTGAAAACGCACAGAACCTTGAAATAGAAGGTTTCTCACCAAAAAACACATTGGTGAAACCCCTATCTTAAGGCTCTGAGTGTTTGCACACATGTACAAACAGGCATGTTTAAACTATAACGTTTTTGGTGAAATCATGTTTCTCTCAAGGAGAAAACGCGTTTAAAGCCATAAAAAGATCTCACTGTGTTTTGGCATTGACCAAGCTACCAACAAACCTAAAAAATGATCAGAACTGGAGAAATTACACATTGACATTGGGTGAAATCATGTAACTCTTAAGGACGTGTTGCAGACTTGTTGAATAGATTCATTTTTCTTGTTTTGTTTGTTTTTGATGAAATTGTGCTTTTCTCGTCGAGAAAAGGCGTTTAACGCGATAAAAAGGTTTAGTGCGTTATGAATACGGGCTAGCTTACCAAAAGTACAAATGTGAACTAAATAAGGCCGGGAGTCGTTTTTATTGCTTAAAACACGATAACTCGACCAGAAAATGCTTTTTCAAAAAAGCCATGTTCCCATGGCGAGAGACTCGTTTTCTGTGAGAAAATGCATTAAAAGGAGGGATTTCATGAGAAACACTATAAATACATATTGTACTTGTCTGAAAACGCACAGAACCTTGAAATAGAAGGTTTCTCACCAAAAAACACATTGGTGAAACCCCTATCTTAAGGCTCTGAGTGTTTGCACACATGTACAAACAGACATGTTTAAACTATAACGTTTTTAGTGAAATCATGTTTCTCTCGAGGAGAAAACGCGTTTAAAGCCATAAAAAGATCTCACTGTGTTTTGGCATTGACCAAGCTACCAACAACCTAAAAAATGATCAGAACTGGAGAAATTACATATTGACATTGGGTGAAATCATGTAACTCTTAAGGACGTGTTGCAGACTTGTTGAATAGATTCATTTTTCTTGTTTTGTTTGTTTTTGATGAAATTGCTTTTCTCGTCGAGAAAAGGCGTTTAACGCGATAAAAAGGTTTAGTGCGTTATGAATACGGGCTAGCTTACCAAAAGTACAAATGTTAACTAAATAAGGCCGGGAGTCGTTTTTATTGCTTAAAACACGATTTCTCGACCAGAATATGCTTTTTCAAAAAAGCCATGTTCCCATGGCGAGAGACTCGTTTTCTGTGAGAAAATGCATTAAAAGGAGGGATTTCATGAGAAACACTATAAATACATATTGTACTTGTCTGAAAACGCACAGAACCTTGAAATAGAAGGTTTCTCACCAAAAAACACATTGGTGAAACCCCTATCTTAAGGCTCTGAGTGTTTGCACACATGTACAAACAGGCATGTTTAAACTATAACGTTTTTAGTGAAATCATGTTTCTCTCGAGGAGAAAACGCGTTTAAAGCCATAAAAAGATCTCACTGTGTTTTGGCATTGACCAAGCTACCAACAAACCTAAAAAATGATCAGAACTGGAGAAATTACATATTGACATTGGGTGAAATCATGTAACTCTTAAGGACGTGTTGCAGACTTGTTGAATAGATTCATTTTTCTTGTTTTGTTTGTTTTTGATGAAATTGTGCTTTTGTCGTCGAGAAAAGGCGTTTAACGCGATAAAAAGGTTTAGTGCGTTATGAATACGGGCTAGTTTACCAAAAGTACAAATGTGAACTAAATAAGGCCGGGAGTCGTTTTTATTGCTTAAAACACGATTTCTCGACCAGAATATGCTTTTTCAAAAAAGCCATGTTCCCATGGCGAGAGACTCGTTTTCTGTGAGAAAATGCATTAAAAGGAGGGATTTCATGAGAAACACTATAAATACATATTGTACTTGTCTGAAAACGCACAGAACCTTGAAATAGAAGGTTTCTCACCAAAAAACACATTGGTGAAACCCCTATCTTAAGGCTCTGAGTGTTTGCACACATGTACAAACAGGCATGTTTAAACTATAACGTTTTTAGTGAAATCATGTTTCTCTCGAGGAGAAAACGCGTTTAAAGCCATAAAAAGATCTCACTGTGTTTTGGCATTGACCAAGCTACCAGCAACCTAAAAAATGATCAGAACTGGAGAAATTACATATTGACATTGGGTGAAATCATGTAACTCTTAAGGACGTGTTGCAGACTTGTTGAATAGATTCATTTTTCTTGTTTTGTTTGTTTTTGATGAAATTGTGCTTTTCTCGTCGAGAAAAGGCGTTTAACGCGATAAAAAGGTTTAGTGCGTTATGAATACGGGCTAGCTTACCAAAAGTACAAATGTGAACTAAATAAGGCCGGGAGTCGTTTTTATTGCTTAAAACACGATTTCTCGACCAGAATATGCTTTTTCAAAAAAGCCATGTTCCCATGGCGAGAGACTCGTTTTCTGTGAGAAAATGCATTAAAAGGAGGGATTTCATGAGAAACACTATAAATACATATTGTACTTGTCTGAAAACGCACAGAACCTTGAAATAGAAGGTTTCTCACCAAAAAACACATTGGTGAAACCCCTATCTTAAGGCTCTGAGTGTTTGCACACATGTACAAACAGGCATGTTTAAACTATAACGTTTTTAGTGAAATCATGTTTCTCTCGAGGAGAAAACGCGTTTAAAGCCATAAAAAGATCTCACTGTGTTTTGGCATTGACCAAGCTACCAACAAACCTAAAAAATGATCAGAACTGGAGAAATTACACATTGACATTGGGTGAAATCATGTAACTCTTAAGGACGTGTTGCAGACTTGTTGAATAGATTCATTTTTCTTGTTTTGTTTGTTTTTGATGAAATTGTGCTTTTGTCGTCGAGAAAAGGCGTTTAACGCGATAAAAAGGTTTAGTGCGTTATGAATACGGGCTAGCTTACCAAAAGTACAAATGTGAACTAAATAAGGCCGGGAGTCGTTTTTATTGCTTAAAACACGATTTCTCGACCAGAATATGCTTTTTCAAAAAAGCCATGTTCCCATGGCGAGAGACTCGTTTTCTGTGCGAAAATGCATTAAAAGGAGGGATTTCATCAGAAACACTATAAATACATATTGTACTTGTCTGAAAACGCACAGAACCTTGAAATAGAAGGTTTCTCACCAAAAAACACATTGGTGAAACCCCTATCTTAAGGCTCTGAGTGTTTGCACACATGTACAAACAGGCATGTTTAAACTATAACGTTTTTAGTGAAATCATGTTTCTCTCGAGGAGAAAACGCGTTTAAAGCCATAAAAAGATCTCACTGTGTTTTGGCATTGACCAAGCTACCAACAAACCTAAAAAATGATCAGAACTGGAGAAATTACACATTGACATTGGGTGAAATCATGTAACTCTTAAGGACGTGTTGCAGACTTGTTGAATAGATTCATTTTTCTTGTTTTGTTTGTTTTTGATGAAATTGTGCTTTTCTCGTCGAGAAAAGGCGTTTAACGCGATAAAAAGGTTTAGTGCGTTATGAATACGGGCTAGCTTACCAAAAGTACAAATGTGAACTAAATAAGGCCGGGAGTCGTTTTTATTGCTTAAAACACGATTTCTCGACCAGAATATGCTTTTTCAAAAAAGCCATGTTCCCATGGCGAGAGACTCGTTTTCTGTGCGAAAATGCATTAAAAGGAGGGATTTCATCAGAAACACTATAAATACATATTGTACTTGTCTGAAAACGCACAGAACCTTGAAATAGAAGGTTTCTCACCAAAAAACACATTGGTGAAACCCCTATCTTAAGGCTCTGAGTGTTTGCACACATGTACAAACAGGCATGTTTAAACTATAACGTTTTTAGTGAAATCATGTTTCTCTCGAGGAGAAAACGCGTTTAAAGCCATAAAAAGATCTCACTGTGTTTTGGCATTGACCAAGCTACCAACAAACCTAAAAAATGATCAGAACTGGAGAAATTACACATTGACATTGGGTGAAATCATGTAACTCTTAAGGACGTGTTGCAGACTTGTTGAATAGATTCATTTTTCTTGTTTTGTTTGTTTTTGATGAAATTGTGCTTTTGTCGTCGAGAAAAGGCGTTTAACGCGATAAAAAGGTTTAGTGCGTTATGAATACGGGCTAGCTTACCAAAAGTACAAATGTGAACTAAATAAGGCCGGGAGTCGTTTTTATTGCTTAAAACACGATTTCTCGACCAGAATATGCTTTTTCAAAAAAGCCATGTTCCCATGGCGAGAGACTCGTTTTCTGTGAGAAAATGCATTAAAAGGAGGGATTTCATGAGAAACACTATAAATACATATTGTACTTGTCTGAAAACGCACAGAACCTTGAAATAGAAGGTTTCTCACCAAAAAACACATTGGTGAAACCCCTATCTTAAGGCTCTGAGTGTTTGCACACATGTACAAACAGGCATGTTTAAACTATAATGTTTTTAGTGAAATCATGTTTCTCTCAAGGAGAAAACGCGTTTAAAGCCATAAAAAGATCTCACTGTGTTTTGGCATTGACCAAGCTACCAACAAACCTAAAAAATGATCAGAACTGGAGAAATTACACATTGACATTGGGTGAAATCATGTAACTCTTAAGGACGTGTTGCAGACTTGTTGAATAGATTCATTTTTCTTGTTTTGTTTGTTTTTGATGAAATTGTGCTTTTCTCGTCGAGAAAAGGCGTTTAACGCGATAAAAAGGTTTAGTGCGTTATGAATACGGGCTAGCTTACCAAAAGTACAAATGTGAACTAAATAAGGCCGGGAGTCGTTTTTATTGCTTAAAACACGATAACTCGACCAGAAAATGCTTTTTCAAAAAAGCCATGTTCCCATGGCGAGAGACTCGTTTTCTGTGAGAAAATGCATTAAAAGGAGGGATTTAATGAGAAACACTATAAATACATATTGTACTTGTCTGAAAACGCACAGAACCTTGAAATAGAAGGTTTCTCACCAAAAAACACATTGGTGAAACCCCTATCTTAAGGCTCTGAGTGTTTGCACACATGTACAAACAGGCATGTTTAAACTATAACGTTTTTAGTGAAATCATGTTTCTCTCGAGGAGAAAACGCGTTTAAAGCCATAAAAAGATCTCACTGTGTTTTGGCATTGACCAAGCTACCAGCAACCTAAAAAATGATCAGAACTGGAGAAATTACATATTGACATTGGGTGAAATCATGTAACTCTTAAGGACGTGTTGCAGACTTGTTGAATAGATTCATTTTTCTTGTTTTGTTTGTTTTTGATGAAATTGTGCTTTTCTCGTCGAGAAAAGGCGTTTAACGCGATAAAAAGGTTTAGTGCGTTATGAATACGGGCTAGCTTACCAAAAGTACAAATGTGAACTAAATAAGGCCGGGAGTCGTTTTTATTGCTTAAAACACGATTTCTCGACCAGAATATGCTTTTTCAAAAAGCCCATTTTCCCATGGCGAGAGACTCATTTTCTGTGAGAAAATGCATTAAAAGGAGGGATTTCATGAGAAACACTATAAATACATATTGTACTTGTCTGAAAACGCACAGAACCTTGAAATAGAAGGTTTCTCACCAAAAAACACATTGGTGAAACCCCTATCTTAAGGCTCTGAGTGTTTGCACACATGTACAAACAGGCATGTTTAAACTATAACGTTTTTAGTGAAATCATGTTTCTCTCGAGGAGAAAACGCGTTTAAAGCCATAAAAAGATCTCACTGTGTTTTGGCATTGACCAAGCTACCAACAAACCTAAAAAATGATCAGAACTGGAGAAATTACACATTGACATTGGGTGAAATCATGTAACTCTTAAGGACGTGTTGCAGACTTGTTGAATAGATTCATTTTTCTTGTTTTGTTTGTTTTTGATGAAATTGTGCTTTTGTCGTCGAGAAAAGGCGTTTAACGCGATAAAAAGGTTTAGTGCGTTATGAATACGGGCTAGCTTACCAAAAGTACAAATGTGAACTAAATAAGGCCGGGAGTCGTTTTTATTGCTTAAAACACGATTTCTCGACCAGAATATGCTTTTTCAAAAAAGCCATGTTCCCATGGCGAGAGACTCGTTTTCTGTGAGAAAATGCATTAAAAGGAGGGATTTCATGAGAAACACTATAAATACATATTGTACTTGTCTGAAAACGCACAGAACCTTGAAATAGAAGGTTTCTCACCAAAAAACACATTGGTGAAACCCCTATCTTAAGGCTCTGAGTGTTTGCACACATGTACAAACAGGCATGTTTAAACTATAACGTTTTTAGTGAAATCATGTTTCTCTCGAGGAGAAAACGCGTTTAAAGCCATAAAAAGATCTCACTGTGTTTTGGCATTAACCAAGCTACCAACAAACCTAAAAAATGATCAGAACTGGAGAAATTACACATTGACATTGGGTGAAATCATGTAACTCTTAAGGACGTGTTGCAGACTTGTTGAATAGATTCATTTTTCTTGTTTTGTTTGTTTTTGATGAAATTGTGCTTTTCTCGTCGAGAAAAGGCGTTTATAACGCGATAAAAAGGTTTAGTGCGTTATGAATACGGGCTAGCTTACCAAAAGTACAAATGTGAACTAAATAAGGCCGGGAGTCGTTTTTATTGCTTAAAACACGATTTCTCGACCACAATATGCTTTTTCAAAAAAGCCATGTTCCCATGGCGAGAGACTCGTTTTCTTTGAGAAAATGCATTAAAAGGAGGGATTTCATCAGAAACACTATAAATACATATTGTACTTGTCTGAAAACGCACAGAACCTTGAAATAGAAGGTTTCTCACCAAAAAACACATTGGTGAAACCCCTATCTTAAGGCTCTGAGTGTTTGCACACATGTACTACAGGCATGTTTAAACTATAACGTTTTTAGTGAAATCATGTTTCTCTCGAGGAGAAAACGCGTTTAAAGCCATAAAAAGATCTCACTGTGTTTTGGCATTGACCAAGCTACCAACAAACCTAAAAAATGATCAGAACTGGAGAAATTACACATTGACATTGGGTGAAATCATGTAACTCTTAAGGACGTGTTGCAGACTTGTTGAATAGATTCATTTTTCTTGTTTTGTTTGTTTTTGATGAAATTGTGCTTTTCTCGTCGAGAAAAGGCGTTTAACGCGATAAAAAGGTTTAGTGCGTTATGAATACGGGCTAGCTTACCAAAAGTACAAATGTGAACTAAATAAGGCCGGGAGTCGTTTTTATTGCTTAAAACACGATAACTCGACCAGAAAATGCTTTTTCAAAAAAGCCATGTTCCCATGGCGAGAGACTCGTTTTCTGTGAGAAAATGCATTAAAAGGAGGGATTTCATGAGAAACACTATAAATACATATTGTACTTGTCTGAAAACGCACAGAACCTTGAAATAGAAGGTTTCTCACCAAAAAACACATTGGTGAAACCCCTATCTTAAGGCTCTGAGTGTTTGCACACATGTACAAACAGGCATGTTTAAACTATAACGTTTTTAGTGAAATCATGTTTCTCTCGAGGAGAAAACGCGTTTAAAGCCATAAAAAGATCTCACTGTGTTTTGGCATTGACCAAGCTACCAACAAACCTAAAAAATGATCAGAACTGGAGAAATTACACATTGACATTGGGTGAAATCATATAACTCTTAAGGACGTGTTGCAGACTTGTTGAATAGATTCATTTTTCTTGTTTTGTTTGTTTTTGATGAAATTGTGCTTTTCTCGTCGAGAAAAGGCGTTTAACGCGATAAAAAGGTTTAGTGCGTTATGAATACGGGCTAGCTTACCAAAAGTACAAATGTGAACTAAATAAGGCCGGGAGTCGTTTTTATTGCTTAAAACACGATTTCTCGACCACAATATGCTTTTTCAAAAAAGCCATGTTCCCATGGCGAGAGACTCGTTTTCTGTGCGAAAATGCATTAAAAGGAGGGATTTCATCAGAAACACTATAAATACATATTGTACTTGTCTGAAAACGCACAGAACCTTGAAATAGAAGGTTTCTCACCAAAAAACACATTGGTGAAACCCCTATCTTAAGGCTCTGAGTGTTTGCACACATGTACAAACAGGCATGTTTAAACTATAACGTTTTTGGTGAAATCATGTTTCTCTCAAGGAGAAAACGCGTTTAAAGCCATAAAAAGATCTCACTGTGTTTTGGCATTGACCAAGCTACCAACAAACCTAAAAAATGATCAGAACTGGAGAAATTACACATTGACATTGGGTGAAATCATGTAACTCTTAAGGACGTGTTGCAGACTTGTTGAATAGATTCATTTTTCTTGTTTTGTTTGTTTTTGATGAAATTGTGCTTTTCTCGTCGAGAAAAGGCGTTTAACGCGATAAAAAGGTTTAGTGCGTTATGAATACGGGCTAGCTTACCAAAAGTACAAATGTGAACTAAATAAGGCCGGGAGTCGTTTTTATTGCTTAAAACACGATAACTCGACCAGAAAATGCTTTTTCAAAAAAGCCATGTTCCCATGGCGAGAGACTCGTTTTCTGTGAGAAAATGCATTAAAAGGAGGGATTTAATGAGAAACACTATAAATACATATTGTACTTGTCTGAAAACGCACAGAACCTTGAAATAGAAGGTTTCTCACCAAAAAACACATTGGTGAAACCCCTATCTTAAGGCTCTGAGTGTTTGCACACATGTACAAACAGGCATGTTTAAACTATAACGTTTTTAGTGAAATCATGTTTCTCTCGAGGAGAAAACGCGTTTAAAGCCATAAAAAGATCTCACTGTGTTTTGGCATTGACCAAGCTACCAGCAACCTAAAAAATGATCAGAACTGGAGAAATTACATATTGACATTGGGTGAAATCATGTAACTCTTAAGGACGTGTTGCAGACTTGTTGAATAGATTCATTTTTCTTGTTTTGTTTGTTTTTGATGAAATTGTGCTTTTGTCGTCGAGAAAAGGCGTTTAACGCGATAAAAAGGTTTAGTGCGTTATGAATACGGGCTAGCTTACCAAAAGTACAAATGTGAACTAAATAAGGCCGGGAGTCGTTTTTATTGCTTAAAACACGATTTCTCGACCAGAATATGCTTTTTCAAAAAGCCCATTTTCCCATGGCGAGAGACTCATTTTCTGTGAGAAAATGCATTAAAAGGAGGGATTTCATGAGAAACACTATAAATACATATTGTACTTGTCTGAAAACGCACAGAACCTTGAAATAGAAGGTTTCTCACCAAAAAACACATTGGTGAAACCCCTATCTTAAGGCTCTGAGTGTTTGCACACATGTACAAACAGGCATGTTTAAACTATAACGTTTTTAGTGAAATCATGTTTCTCTCGAGGAGAAAACGCGTTTAAAGCCATAAAAAGATCTCACTGTGTTTTGGCATTGACCAAGCTACCAACAAACCTAAAAAATGATCAGAACTGGAGAAATTACACATTGACATTGGGTGAAATCATGTAACTCTTAAGGACGTGTTGCAGACTTGTTGAATAGATTCATTTTTCTTGTTTTGTTTGTTTTTGATGAAATTGTGCTTTTGTCGTCGAGAAAAGGCGTTTAACGCGATAAAAAGGTTTAGTGCGTTATGAATACGGGCTAGCTTACCAAAAGTACAAATGTGAACTAAATAAGGCCGGGAGTCGTTTTTATTGCTTAAAACACGATTTCTCGACCAGAATATGCTTTTTCAAAAAAGCCATGTTCCCATGGCGAGAGACTCGTTTTCTGTGAGAAAATGCATTAAAAGGAGGGATTTCATGAGAAACACTATAAATACATATTGTACTTGTCTGAAAACGCACAGAACCTTGAAATAGAAGGTTTCTCACCAAAAAACACATTGGTGAAACCCCTATCTTAAGGCTCTGAGTGTTTGCACACATGTACAAACAGGCATGTTTAAACTATAACGTTTTTAGTGAAATCATGTTTCTCTCGAGGAGAAAACGCGTTTAAAGCCATAAAAAGATCTCACTGTGTTTTGGCATTAACCAAGCTACCAACAAACCTAAAAAATGATCAGAACTGGAGAAATTACACATTGACATTGGGTGAAATCATGTAACTCTTAAGGACGTGTTGCAGACTTGTTGAATAGATTCATTTTTCTTGTTTTGTTTGTTTTTGATGAAATTGTGCTTTTCTCGTCGAGAAAAGGCGTTTATAACGCGATAAAAAGGTTTAGTGCGTTATGAATACGGGCTAGCTTACCAAAAGTACAAATGTGAACTAAATAAGGCCGGGAGTCGTTTTTATTGCTTAAAACACGATTTCTCGACCACAATATGCTTTTTCAAAAAAGCCATGTTCCCATGGCGAGAGACTCGTTTTCTTTGAGAAAATGCATTAAAAGGAGGGATTTCATCAGAAACACTATAAATACATATTGTACTTGTCTGAAAACGCACAGAACCTTGAAATAGAAGGTTTCTCACCAAAAAACACATTGGTGAAACCCCTATCTTAAGGCTCTGAGTGTTTGCACACATGTACTACAGGCATGTTTAAACTATAACGTTTTTAGTGAAATCATGTTTCTCTCGAGGAGAAAACGCGTTTAAAGCCATAAAAAGATCTCACTGTGTTTTGGCATTGACCAAGCTACCAACAAACCTAAAAAATGATCAGAACTGGAGAAATTACACATTGACATTGGGTGAAATCATGTAACTCTTAAGGACGTGTTGCAGACTTGTTGAATAGATTCATTTTTCTTGTTTTGTTTGTTTTTGATGAAATTGTGCTTTTCTCGTCGAGAAAAGGCGTTTAACGCGATAAAAAGGTTTAGTGCGTTATGAATACGGGCTAGCTTACCAAAAGTACAAATGTGAACTAAATAAGGCCGGGAGTCGTTTTTATTGCTTAAAACACGATAACTCGACCAGAAAATGCTTTTTCAAAAAAGCCATGTTCCCATGGCGAGAGACTCGTTTTCTGTGAGAAAATGCATTAAAAGGAGGGATTTCATGAGAAACACTATAAATACATATTGTACTTGTCTGAAAACGCACAGAACCTTGAAATAGAAGGTTTCTCACCAAAAAACACATTGGTGAAACCCCTATCTTAAGGCTCTGAGTGTTTGCACACATGTACAAACAGGCATGTTTAAACTATAACGTTTTTAGTGAAATCATGTTTCTCTCGAGGAGAAAACGCGTTTAAAGCCATAAAAAGATCTCACTGTGTTTTGGCATTGACCAAGCTACCAACAAACCTAAAAAATGATCAGAACTGGAGAAATTACACATTGACATTGGGTGAAATCATATAACTCTTAAGGACGTGTTGCAGACTTGTTGAATAGATTCATTTTTCTTGTTTTGTTTGTTTTTGATGAAATTGTGCTTTTCTCGTCGAGAAAAGGCGTTTAACGCGATAAAAAGGTTTAGTGCGTTATGAATACGGGCTAGCTTACCAAAAGTACAAATGTGAACTAAATAAGGCCGGGAGTCGTTTTTATTGCTTAAAACACGATTTCTCGACCACAATATGCTTTTTCAAAAAAGCCATGTTCCCATGGCGAGAGACTCGTTTTCTGTGCGAAAATGCATTAAAAGGAGGGATTTCATCAGAAACACTATAAATACATATTGTACTTGTCTGAAAACGCACAGAACCTTGAAATAGAAGGTTTCTCACCAAAAAACACATTGGTGAAACCCCTATCTTAAGGCTCTGAGTGTTTGCACACATGTACAAACAGGCATGTTTAAACTATAACGTTTTTGGTGAAATCATGTTTCTCTCAAGGAGAAAACGCGTTTAAAGCCATAAAAAGATCTCACTGTGTTTTGGCATTGACCAAGCTACCAACAAACCTAAAAAATGATCAGAACTGGAGAAATTACACATTGACATTGGGTGAAATCATGTAACTCTTAAGGACGTGTTGCAGACTTGTTGAATAGATTCATTTTTCTTGTTTTGTTTGTTTTTGATGAAATTGTGCTTTTCTCGTCGAGAAAAGGCGTTTAACGCGATAAAAAGGTTTAGTGCGTTATGAATACGGGCTAGCTTACCAAAAGTACAAATGTGAACTAAATAAGGCCGGGAGTCGTTTTTATTGCTTAAAACACGATAACTCGACCAGAAAATGCTTTTTCAAAAAAGCCATGTTCCCATGGCGAGAGACTCGTTTTCTGTGAGAAAATGCATTAAAAGGAGGGATTTCATCAGAAACACTATAAATACATATTGTACTTGTCTGAAAACGCACAGAACCTTGAAATAGAAGGTTTCTCACCAAAAAACACATTGGTGAAACCCCTATCTTAAGGCTCTGAGTGTTTGCACACATGTACAAACAGACATGTTTAAACTATAACGTTTTTAGTGAAATCATGTTTCTCTCGAGGAGAAAACGCGTTTAAAGCCATAAAAAGATCTCACTGTGTTTTGGCATTGACCAAGCTACCAACAACCTAAAAAATGATCAGAACTGGAGAAATTACATATTGACATTGGGTGAAATCATGTAACTCTTAAGGACGTGTTGCAGACTTGTTGAATAGATTCATTTTTCTTGTTTTGTTTGTTTTTGATGAAATTGCTTTTCTCGTCGAGAAAAGGCGTTTAACGCGATAAAAAGGTTTAGCGCGTTATGAATACGGGCTAGCTTACCAAAAGTACAAATGTGAACTATATAAGGCCGGGAGTCGTTTTTATTGCTTAAAACACGATTTCTCGACCAGAATATGCTTTTTCAAAAAAGCCATGTTCCCATGGCGAGAGACTCGTTTTCTGTGAGAAAATGCATTAAAAGGAGGGATTTCATGAGAAACACTATAAATACATATTGTACTTGTCTGAAAACGCACAGAACCTTGAAATAGAAGGTTTCTCACCAAAAAACACATTGGTGAAACCCCTATCTTAAGGCTCTGAGTGTTTGCACACATGTACAAACAGGCATGTTTAAACTATAACGTTTTTAGTGAAATCATGTTTCTCTCGAGGAGAAAACGCGTTTAAAGCCATAAAAAGATCTCACTGTGTTTTGGCATTGACCAAGCTACCAACAAACCTAAAAAATGATCAGAACTGGAGAAATTACATATTGACATTGGGTGAAATCATGTAACTCTTAAGGACGTGTTGCAGACTTGTTGAATAGATTCATTTTTCTTGTTTTGTTTGTTTTTGATGAAATTGTGCTTTTCTCGTCGAGAAAAGGCGTTTAACGCGATAAAAAGGTTTAGTGCGTTATGAATACGGGCTAGCTTACCAAAAGTACAAATGTGAACTAAATAAGGCCGGGAGTCGTTTTTATTGCTTAAAACACGATTTCTCGACCAGAATATGCTTTTTCAAAAAAGCCATGTTCCCATGGCGAGAGACTCGTTTTCTGTGAGAAAATGCATTAAAAGGAGGGATTTCATGAGAAACACTATAAATACATATTGTACTTGTCTGAAAACGCACAGAACCTTGAAATAGAAGGTTTCTCACCAAAAAACACATTGGTGAAACCCCTATCTTAAGGCTCTGAGTGTTTGCACACATGTACAAACAGGCATGTTTAAACTATAACGTTTTTAGTGAAATCATGTTTCTCTCGAGGAGAAAACGCGTTTAAAGCCATAAAAAGATCTCACTGTGTTTTGGCATTGACCAAGCTACCAACAAACCTAAAAAATGATCAGAACTGGAGAAATTACATATTGACATTGGGTGAAATCATGTAACTCTTAAGGACGTGTTGCAGACTTGTTGAATAGATTCATTTTTCTTGTTTTGTTTGTTTTTGATGAAATTGTGCTTTTGTCGTCGAGAAAAGGCGTTTAACGCGATAAAAAGGTTTAGTGCGTTATGAATACGGGCTAGTTTACCAAAAGTACAAATGTGAACTAAATAAGGCCGGGAGTCGTTTTTATTGCTTAAAACACGATTTCTCGACCAGAATATGCTTTTTCAAAAAAGCCATGTTCCCATGGCGAGAGACTCGTTTTCTGTGAGAAAATGCATTAAAAGGAGGGATTTCATGAGAAACACTATAAATACATATTGTACTTGTCTGAAAACGCACAGAACCTTGAAATAGAAGGTTTCTCACCAAAAAACACATTGGTGAAACCCCTATCTTAAGGCTCTGAGTGTTTGCACACATGTACAAACAGGCATGTTTAAACTATAACGTTTTTAGTGAAATCATGTTTCTCTCGAGGAGAAAACGCGTTTAAAGCCATAAAAAGATCTCACTGTGTTTTGGCATTAACCAAGCTACCAACAAACCTAAAAAATGATCAGAACTGGAGAAATTACACATTGACATTGGGTGAAATCATGTAACTCTTAAGGACGTGTTGCAGACTTGTTGAATAGATTCATTTTTCTTGTTTTGTTTGTTTTTGATGAAATTGTGCTTTTCTCGTCGAGAAAAGGCGTTTATAACGCGATAAAAAGGTTTAGTGCGTTATGAATACGGGCTAGCTTACCAAAAGTACAAATGTGAACTAAATAAGGCCGGGAGTCGTTTTTATTGCTTAAAACACGATTTCTCGACCACAATATGCTTTTTCAAAAAAGCCATGTTCCCATGGCGAGAGACTCGTTTTCTTTGAGAAAATGCATTAAAAGGAGGGATTTCATCAGAAACACTATAAATACATATTGTACTTGTCTGAAAACGCACAGAACCTTGAAATAGAAGGTTTCTCACCAAAAAACACATTGGTGAAACCCCTATCTTAAGGCTCTGAGTGTTTGCACACATGTACAAACAGGCATGTTTAAACTATAACGTTTTTAGTGAAATCATGTTTCTCTCGAGGAGAAAACGCGTTTAAAGCCATAAAAAGATCTCACTGTGTTTTGGCATTGACCAAGCTACCAACAAACCTAAAAAATGATCAGAACTGGAGAAATTACACATTGACATTGGGTGAAATCATGTAACTCTTAAGGACGTGTTGCAGACTTGTTGAATAGATTCATTTTTCTTGTTTTGTTTGTTTTTGATGAAATTGTGCTTTTCTCGTCGAGAAAAGGCGTTTAACGCGATAAAAAGGTTTAGTGCGTTATGAATACGGGCTAGCTTACCAAAAGTACAAATGTGAACTAAATAAGGCCGGGAGTCGTTTTTATTGCTTAAAACACGATAACTCGACCAGAAAATGCTTTTTCAAAAAAGCCATGTTCCCATGGCGAGAGACTCGTTTTCTGTGAGAAAATGCATTAAAAGGAGGGATTTCATGAGAAACACTATAAATACATATTGTACTTGTCTGAAAACGCACAGAACCTTGAAATAGAAGGTTTCTCACCAAAAAACACATTGGTGAAACCCCTATCTTAAGGCTCTGAGTGTTTGCACACATGTACAAACAGGCATGTTTAAACTATAACGTTTTTAGTGAAATCATGTTTCTCTCGAGGAGAAAACGCGTTTAAAGCCATAAAAAGATCTCACTGTGTTTTGGCATTGACCAAGCTACCAACAAACCTAAAAAATGATCAGAACTGGAGAAATTACACATTGACATTGGGTGAAATCATGTAACTCTTAAGGACGTGTTGCAGACTTGTTGAATAGATTCATTTTTCTTGTTTTGTTTGTTTTTGATGAAATTGTGCTTTTCTCGTCGAGAAAAGGCGTTTAACGCGATAAAAAGGTTTAGTGCGTTATGAATACGGGCTAGCTTACCAAAAGTACAAATGTGAACTAAATAAGGCCGGGAGTCGTTTTTATTGCTTAAAACACGATTTCTCGACCAGAATATGCTTTTTCAAAAAAGCCATGTTCCCATGGCGAGAGACTCGTTTTCTGTGCGAAAATGCATTAAAAGGAGGGATTTCATCAGAAACACTATAAATACATATTGTACTTGTCTGAAAACGCACAGAACCTTGAAATAGAAGGTTTCTCACCAAAAAACACATTGGTGAAACCCCTATCTTAAGGCTCTGAGTGTTTGCACACATGTACTACAGGCATGTTTAAACTATAACGTTTTTAGTGAAATCATGTTTCTCTCGAGGAGAAAACGCGTTTAAAGCCATAAAAAGATCTCACTGTGTTTTGGCATTGACCAAGCTACCAACAAACCTAAAAAATGATCAGAACTGGAGAAATTACACATTGACATTGGGTGAAATCATGTAACTCTTAAGGACGTGTTGCAGACTTGTTGAATAGATTCATTTTTCTTGTTTTGTTTGTTTTTGATGAAATTGTGCTTTTCTCGTCGAGAAAAGGCGTTTAACGCGATAAAAAGGTTTAGTGCGTTATGAATACGGGCTAGCTTACCAAAAGTACAAATGTGAACTAAATAAGGCCGGGAGTCGTTTTTATTGCTTAAAACACGATAACTCGACCAGAAAATGCTTTTTCAAAAAAGCCATGTTCCCATGGCGAGAGACTCGTTTTCTGTGCGAAAATGCATTAAAAGGAGGGATTTCATCAGAAACACTATAAATACATATTGTACTTGTCTGAAAACGCACAGAACCTTGAAATAGAAGGTTTCTCACCAAAAAACACATTGGTGAAACCCCTATCTTAAGGCTCTGAGTGTTTGCACACATGTACTACAGGCATGTTTAAACTATAACGTTTTTAGTGAAATCATGTTTCTCTCGAGGAGAAAACGCGTTTAAAGCCATAAAAAGATCTCACTGTGTTTTGGCATTGACCAAGCTACCAACAAACCTAAAAAATGATCAGAACTGGAGAAATTACACATTGACATTGGGTGAAATCATGTAACTCTTAAGGACGTGTTGCAGACTTGTTGAATAGATTCATTTTTCTTGTTTTGTTTGTTTTTGATGAAATTGTGCTTTTCTCGTCGAGAAAAGGCGTTTAACGCGATAAAAAGGTTTAGTGCGTTATGAATACGGGCTTAGCTTACCAAAAGTACAAATGTGAACTAAATAAGGCCGGGAGTCGTTTTTATTGCTTAAAACACGATTTCTCGACCAGAATATGCTTTTTCAAAAAAGCCATGTTCCCATGGCGAGAGACTCGTTTTCTGTGAGAAAATGCATTAAAAGGAGGGATTTCATGAGAAACACTATAAATACATATTGTACTTGTCTGAAAACGCACAGAACCTTGAAATAGAAGGTTTCTCACCAAAAAACACATTGGTGAAACCCCTATCTTAAGGCTCTGAGTGTTTGCACACATGTACAAACAGGCATGTTTAAACTATAACGTTTTTGGTGAAATCATGTTTCTCTCAAGGAGAAAACGCGTTTAAAGCCATAAAAAGATCTCACTGTGTTTTGGCATTGACCAAGCTACCAACAAACCTAAAAAATGATCAGAACTGGAGAAATTACACATTGACATTGGGTGAAATCATGTAACTCTTAAGGACGTGTTGCAGACTTGTTGAATAGATTCATTTTTCTTGTTTTGTTTGTTTTTGATGAAATTGTGCTTTTCTCGTCGAGAAAAGGCGTTTAACGCGATAAAAAGGTTTAGTGCGTTATGAATACGGGCTAGCTTACCAAAAGTACAAATGTGAACTAAATAAGGCCGGGAGTCGTTTTTATTGCTTAAAACACGATAACTCGACCAGAAAATGCTTTTTCAAAAAAGCCATGTTCCCATGGCGAGAGACTCGTTTTCTGTGAGAAAATGCATTAAAAGGAGGGATTTCATGAGAAACACTATAAATACATATTGTACTTGTCTGAAAACGCACAGAACCTTGAAATAGAAGGTTTCTCACCAAAAAACACATTGGTGAAACCCCTATCTTAAGGCTCTGAGTGTTTGCACACATGTACAAACAGACATGTTTAAACTATAACGTTTTTAGTGAAATCATGTTTCTCTCGAGGAGAAAACGCGTTTAAAGCCATAAAAAGATCTCACTGTGTTTTGGCATTGACCAAGCTACCAACAACCTAAAAAATGATCAGAACTGGAGAAATTACATATTGACATTGGGTGAAATCATGTAACTCTTAAGGACGTGTTGCAGACTTGTTGAATAGATTCATTTTTCTTGTTTTGTTTGTTTTTGATGAAATTGCTTTTCTCGTCGAGAAAAGGCGTTTAACGCGATAAAAAGGTTTAGTGCGTTATGAATACGGGCTAGCTTACCAAAAGTACAAATGTGAACTAAATAAGGCCGGGAGTCGTTTTTATTGCTTAAAACACGATTTCTCGACCAGAATATGCTTTTTCAAAAAAGCCATGTTCCCATGGCGAGAGACTCGTTTTCTGTGAGAAAATGCATTAAAAGGAGGGATTTCATGAGAAACACTATAAATACATATTGTACTTGTCTGAAAACGCACAGAACCTTGAAATAGAAGGTTTCTCACCAAAAAACACATTGGTGAAACCCCTATCTTAAGGCTCTGAGTGTTTGCACACATGTACAAACAGGCATGTTTAAACTATAACGTTTTAATCATGTTTCTCTCGAGGAGAAAACGCGTTTAAAGCCATAAAAAGATCTCACTGTGTTTTGGCATTGACCAAGCTACCAACAAACCTAAAAAATGATCAGAACTGGAGAAATTACATATTGACATTGGGTGAAATCATGTAACTCTTAAGGACGTGTTGCAGACTTGTTGAATAGATCATTTTTCTTGTTTTGTTTGTTTTTGATGAAATTGTGCTTTTGTCGTCGAGAAAAGGCGTTTAACGCGATAAAAAGGTTTAGTGCGTTATGAATACGGGCTAGTTTACCAAAAGTACAAATGTGAACTAAATAAGGCCGGGAGTCGTTTTTATTGCTTAAAACACGATTTCTCGACCAGAATATGCTTTTTCAAAAAAGCCATGTTCCCATGGCGAGAGACTCGTTTTCTGTGAGGAAATGCATTAAAAGGAGGGATTTCATGAGAAACACTATAAATACATATTGTACTTGTCTGAAAACGCACAGAACCTTGAAATAGAAGGTTTCTCACCAAAAAACACATTGGTGAAACCCCTATCTTAAGGCTCTGAGTGTTTGCACACATGTACAAACAGGCATGTTTAAACTATAACGTTTTTAGTGAAATCATGTTTCTCTCGAGGAGAAAACGCGTTTAAAGCCATAAAAAGATCTCACTGTGTTTTTGGCATTGACCAAGCTACCAGCAACCTAAAAATGATCAGAACTGGAGAAATTACATATTGACATTGGGTGAAATCATGTAACTCTTAAGGACGTGTTGCAGACTTGTTGAATAGATTCATTTTTCCTTGTTTTGTTTGTTTTTGATGAAATTGTGCTTTTCTCGTCGAGAAAAGGCGTTTAACGCGATAAAAAGGTTTAGTGCGTTATGAATACGGGCTAGCTTACCAAAAGTACAAATGTGAACTAAATAAGGCCGGGAGTCGTTTTTATTGCTTAAAACACGATTTCTCGACCAGAATATGCTTTTTCAAAAAGCCATGTTCCCATGGCGAGAGACTCGTTTTCTGTGAGAAAATGCATTAAAAGGAGGGATTTCATGAGAAACACTATAAATACATATTGTACTTGTCTGAAAACGCACAGAACCTTGAAATAGAAGGTTTCTCACCAAAAAACACATTGGTGAAACCCCTATCTTAAGGCTCTGAGTGTTTGCACACATGTACAAACAGGCATGTTAAACTATAACGTTTTTAGTGAAATCATGTTTCTCTCGAGGAGAAAACGCGTTTAAAGCCATAAAAAGATCTCACTGTGTTTTGGCATTGACCAAGCTACCAACAAACCTAAAAAATGATCAGAACTGGAGAAATTACATATTGACATTGGGTGAAATCATGTAACTCTTAAGGACGTGTTGCAGACTTGTTGAATAGATTCATTTTTCTTGTTTTGTTTGTTTTTGATGAAATTGTGCTTTTGTCGTCGAGAAAAGGCGTTTAACGCGATAAAAAGGTTTAGTGCGTTATGAATACGGGCTAGTTTACCAAAAGTACAAATGTGAACTAAATAAGGCCGGGAGTCGTTTTTATTGCTTAAAACACGATTTCTCGACCAGAATATGCTTTTTCAAAAAAGCCATGTTCCCATGGCGAGAGACTCGTTTTCTGTGAGAAAATGCATTAAAAGGAGGGATTTCATGAGAAACACTATAAATACATATTGTACTTGTCTGAAAACGCACAGAACCTTGAAATAGAAGGTTTCTCACCAAAAAACACATTGGTGAAACCCCTATCTTAAGGCTCTGAGTGTTTGCACACATGTACAAACAGGCATGTTTAAACTATAACGTTTTTAGTGAAATCATGTTTCTCTCGAGGAGAAAACGCGTTTAAAGCCATAAAAAGATCTCACTGTGTTTTGGCATTGACCAAGCTACCAGCAACCTAAAAAATGATCAGAACTGGAGAAATTACATATTGACATTGGGTGAAATCATGTAACTCTTAAGGACGTGTTGCAGACTTGTTGAATAGATTCATTTTTCTTGTTTTGTTTGTTTTTGATGAAATTGTGCTTTTCTCGTCGAGAAAAGGCGTTTAACGCGATAAAAAGGTTTAGTGCGTTATGAATACGGGCTAGCTTACCAAAAGTACAAATGTGAACTAAATAAGGCCGGGAGTCGTTTTTATTGCTTAAAACACGATTTCTCGACCAGAATATGCTTTTTCAAAAAAGCCATGTTCCCATGGCGAGAGACTCGTTTTCTGTGAGAAAATGCATTAAAAGGAGGGATTTCATGAGAAACACTATAAATACATATTGTACTTGTCTGAAAACGCACAGAACCTTGAAATAGAAGGTTTCTCACCAAAAAACACATTGGTGAAACCCCTATCTTAAGGCTCTGAGTGTTTGCACACATGTACAAACAGGCATGTTTAAACTATAACGTTTTTAGTGAAATCATGTTTCTCTCGAGGAGAAAACGCGTTTAAAGCCATAAAAAGATCTCACTGTGTTTTGGCATTGACCAAGCTACCAACAAACCTAAAAAATGATCAGAACTGGAGAAATTACACATTGACATTGGGTGAAATCATGTAACTCTTAAGGACGTGTTGCAGACTTGTTGAATAGATTCATTTTTCTTGTTTTGTTTGTTTTTGATGAAATTGTGCTTTTCTCGTCGAGAAAAGGCGTTTAACGCGATAAAAAGGTTTAGTGCGTTATGAATACGGGCTAGCTTACCAAAAGTACAAATGTGAACTAAATAAGGCCGGGAGTCGTTTTTATTGCTTAAAACACGATAACTCGACCAGAAAATGCTTTTTCAAAAAAGCCATGTTCCCATGGCGAGAGACTCGTTTTCTGTGAGAAAATGCATTAAAAGGAGGGATTTCATGAGAAACACTATAAATACATATTGTACTTGTCTGAAAACGCACAGAACCTTGAAATAGAAGGTTTCTCACCAAAAAACACATTGGTGAAACCCCTATCTTAAGGCTCTGAGTGTTTGCACACATGTACAAACAGGCATGTTTAAACTATAACGTTTTTAGTGAAATCATGTTTCTCTCGAGGAGAAAACGCGTTTAAAGCCATAAAAAGATCTCACTGTGTTTTGGCATTGACCAAGCTACCAACAAACCTAAAAAATGATCAGAACTGGAGAAATTACACATTGACATTGGGTGAAATCATGTAACTCTTAAGGACGTGTTGCAGACTTGTTGAATAGATTCATTTTTCTTGTTTTGTTTGTTTTTGATGAAATTGTGCTTTTCTCGTCGAGAAAAGGCGTTTAACGCGATAAAAAGGTTTAGTGCGTTATGAATACGGGCTAGCTTACCAAAAGTACAAATGTGAACTAAATAAGGCCGGGAGTCGTTTTTATTGCTTAAAACACGATTTCTCGACCACAATATGCTTTTTCAAAAAAGCCATGTTCCCATGGCGAGAGACTCGTTTTCTGTGCGAAAATGCATTAAAAGGAGGGATTTCATCAGAAACACTATAAATACATATTGTACTTGTCTGAAAACGCACAGAACCTTGAAATTGAAGGTTTCTCACCAAAAAACACATTGGTGAAACCCCTATCTTAAGGCTCTGAGTGTTTGCACACATGTACTACAGGCATGTTTAAACTATAACGTTTTTAGTGAAATCATGTTTCTCTCGAGGAGAAAACGCGTTTAAAGCCATAAAAAGATCTCACTGTGTTTTGGCATTGACCAAGCTACCAACAAACCTAAAAAATGATCAGAACTGGAGAAATTACACATTGACATTGGGTGAAATCATGTAACTCTTAAGGACGTGTTGCAGACTTGTTGAATAGATTCATTTTTCTTGTTTTGTTTGTTTTTGATGAAATTGTGCTTTTCTCGTCGAGAAAAGGCGTTTAACGCGATAAAAAGGTTTAGTGCGTTATGAATACGGGCTAGCTTACCAAAAGTACAAATGTGAACTAAATAAGGCCGGGAGTCGTTTTTATTGCTTAAAACACGATAACTCGACCAGAAAATGCTTTTTCAAAAAAGCCATGTTCCCATGGCGAGAGACTCGTTTTCTGTGAGAAAATGCATTAAAAGGAGGGATTTCATGAGAAACACTATAAATACATATTGTACTTGTCTGAAAACGCACAGAACCTTGAAATAGAAGGTTTCTCACCAAAAAACACATTGGTGAAACCCCTATCTTAAGGCTCTGAGTGTTTGCACACATGTACAAACAGGCATGTTTAAACTATAACGTTTTTAGTGAAATCATGTTTCTCTCGAGGAGAAAACGCGTTTAAAGCCATAAAAAGATCTCACTGTGTTTTGGCATTGACCAAGCTACCAACAAACCTAAAAAATGATCAGAACTGGAGAAATTACACATTGACATTGGGTGAAATCATATAACTCTTAAGGACGTGTTGCAGACTTGTTGAATAGATTCATTTTTCTTGTTTTGTTTGTTTTTGATGAAATTGTGCTTTTCTCGTCGAGAAAAGGCGTTTAACGCGATAAAAAGGTTTAGTGCGTTATGAATACGGGCTAGCTTACCAAAAGTACAAATGTGAACTAAATAAGGCCGGGAGTCGTTTTTATTGCTTAAAACACGATTTCTCGACCACAATATGCTTTTTCAAAAAAGCCATGTTCCCATGGCGAGAGACTCGTTTTCTGTGCGAAAATGCATTAAAAGGAGGGATTTCATCAGAAACACTATAAATACATATTGTACTTGTCTGAAAACGCACAGAACCTTGAAATAGAAGGTTTCTCACCAAAAAACACATTGGTGAAACCCCTATCTTAAGGCTCTGAGTGTTTGCACACATGTACTACAGGCATGTTTAAACTATAACGTTTTTAGTGAAATCATGTTTCTCTCGAGGAGAAAACGCGTTTAAAGCCATAAAAAGATCTCACTGTGTTTTGGCATTGACCAAGCTACCAACAAACCTAAAAAATGATCAGAACTGGAGAAATTACACATTGACATTGGGTGAAATCATGTAACTCTTAAGGACGTGTTGCAGACTTGTTGAATAGATTCATTTTTCTTGTTTTGTTTGTTTTTGATGAAATTGTGCTTTTCTCGTCGAGAAAAGGCGTTTAACGCGATAAAAAGGTTTAGTGCGTTATGAATACGGGCTTAGCTTACCAAAAGTACAAATGTGAACTAAATAAGGCCGGGAGTCGTTTTTATTGCTTAAAACACGATTTCTCGACCAGAATATGCTTTTTCAAAAAAGCCATGTTCCCATGGCGAGAGACTCGTTTTCTGTGAGAAAATGCATTAAAAGGAGGGATTTCATGAGAAACACTATAAATACATATTGTACTTGTCTGAAAACGCACAGAACCTTGAAATAGAAGGTTTCTCACCAAAAAACACATTGGTGAAACCCCTATCTTAAGGCTCTGAGTGTTTGCACACATGTACAAACAGGCATGTTTAAACTATAACGTTTTTGGTGAAATCATGTTTCTCTCAAGGAGAAAACGCGTTTAAAGCCATAAAAAGATCTCACTGTGTTTTGGCATTGACCAAGCTACCAACAAACCTAAAAAATGATCAGAACTGGAGAAATTACACATTGACATTGGGTGAAATCATGTAACTCTTAAGGACGTGTTGCAGACTTGTTGAATAGATTCATTTTTCTTGTTTTGTTTGTTTTTGATGAAATTGTGCTTTTCTCGTCGAGAAAAGGCGTTTAACGCGATAAAAAGGTTTAGTGCGTTATGAATACGGGCTAGCTTACCAAAAGTACAAATGTGAACTAAATAAGGCCGGGAGTCGTTTTTATTGCTTAAAACACGATAACTCGACCAGAAAATGCTTTTTCAAAAAAGCCATGTTCCCATGGCGAGAGACTCGTTTTCTGTGAGAAAATGCATTAAAAGGAGGGATTTCATGAGAAACACTATAAATACATATTGTACTTGTCTGAAAACGCACAGAACCTTGAAATAGAAGGTTTCTCACCAAAAAACACATTGGTGAAACCCCTATCTTAAGGCTCTGAGTGTTTGCACACATGTACAAACAGACATGTTTAAACTATAACGTTTTTAGTGAAATCATGTTTCTCTCGAGGAGAAAACGCGTTTAAAGCCATAAAAAGATCTCACTGTGTTTTGGCATTGACCAAGCTACCAACAACCTAAAAAATGATCAGAACTGGAGAAATTACATATTGACATTGGGTGAAATCATGTAACTCTTAAGGACGTGTTGCAGACTTGTTGAATAGATTCATTTTTCTTGTTTTGTTTGTTTTTGATGAAATTGCTTTTCTCGTCGAGAAAAGGCGTTTAACGCGATAAAAAGGTTTAGTGCGTTATGAATACGGGCTAGCTTACCAAAAGTACAAATGTGAACTAAATAAGGCCGGGAGTCGTTTTTATTGCTTAAAACACGATTTCTCGACCAGAATATGCTTTTTCAAAAAAGCCATGTTCCCATGGCGAGAGACTCGTTTTCTGTGAGAAAATGCATTAAAAGGAGGGATTTCATGAGAAACACTATAAATACATATTGTACTTGTCTGAAAACGCACAGAACCTTGAAATAGAAGGTTTCTCACCAAAAAACACATTGGTGAAACCCCTATCTTAAGGCTCTGAGTGTTTGCACACATGTACAAACAGGCATGTTTAAACTATAACGTTTTTAGTGAAATCATGTTTCTCTCGAGGAGAAAACGCGTTTAAAGCCATAAAAAGATCTCACTGTGTTTTGGCATTGACCAAGCTACCAACAAACCTAAAAAATGATCAGAACTGGAGAAATTACATATTGACATTGGGTGAAATCATGTAACTCTTAAGGACGTGTTGCAGACTTGTTGAATAGATTCATTTTTCTTGTTTTGTTTGTTTTTGATGAAATTGTGCTTTTGTCGTCGAGAAAAGGCGTTTAACGCGATAAAAAGGTTTAGTGCGTTATGAATACGGGCTAGTTTACCAAAAGTACAAATGTGAACTAAATAAGGCCGGGAGTCGTTTTTATTGCTTAAAACACGATTTCTCGACCAGAATATGCTTTTTCAAAAAAGCCATGTTCCCATGGCGAGAGACTCGTTTTCTGTGAGAAAATGCATTAAAAGGAGGGATTTCATGAGAAACACTATAAATACATATTGTACTTGTCTGAAAACGCACAGAACCTTGAAATAGAAGGTTTCTCACCAAAAAACACATTGGTGAAACCCCTATCTTAAGGCTCTGAGTGTTTGCACACATGTACAAACAGGCATGTTTAAACTATAACGTTTTTAGTGAAATCATGTTTCTCTCGAGGAGAAAACGCGTTTAAAGCCATAAAAAGATCTCACTGTGTTTTGGCATTGACCAAGCTACCAGCAACCTAAAAAATGATCAGAACTGGAGAAATTACATATTGACATTGGGTGAAATCATGTAACTCTTAAGGACGTGTTGCAGACTTGTTGAATAGATTCATTTTTCTTGTTTTGTTTGTTTTTGATGAAATTGTGCTTTTCTCGTCGAGAAAAGGCGTTTAACGCGATAAAAAGGTTTAGTGCGTTATGAATACGGGCTAGCTTACCAAAAGTACAAATGTGAACTAAATAAGGCCGGGAGTCGTTTTTATTGCTTAAAACACGATTTCTCGACCAGAATATGCTTTTTCAAAAAAGCCATGTTCCCATGGCGAGAGACTCGTTTTCTGTGAGAAAATGCATTAAAAGGAGGGATTTCATGAGAAACACTATAAATACATATTGTACTTGTCTGAAAACGCACAGAACCTTGAAATAGAAGGTTTCTCACCAAAAAACACATTGGTGAAACCCCTATCTTAAGGCTCTGAGTGTTTGCACACATGTACAAACAGGCATGTTTAAACTATAACGTTTTTAGTGAAATCATGTTTCTCTCGAGGAGAAAACGCGTTTAAAGCCATAAAAAGATCTCACTGTGTTTTGGCATTGACCAAGCTACCAACAAACCTAAAAAATGATCAGAACTGGAGAAATTACATATTGACATTGGGTGAAATCATGTAACTCTTAAGGACGTGTTGCAGACTTGTTGAATAGATTCATTTTTCTTGTTTTGTTTGTTTTTGATGAAATTGTGCTTTTGTCGTCGAGAAAAGGCGTTTAACGCGATAAAAAGGTTTAGTGCGTTATGAATACGGGCTAGTTTACCAAAAGTACAAATGTGAACTAAATAAGGCCGGGAGTCGTTTTTATTGCTTAAAACACGATTTCTCGACCAGAATATGCTTTTTCAAAAAAGCCATGTTCCCATGGCGAGAGACTCGTTTTCTGTGAGAAAATGCATTAAAAGGAGGGATTTCATGAGAAACACTATAAATACATATTGTACTTGTCTGAAAACGCACAGAACCTTGAAATAGAAGGTTTCTCACCAAAAAACACATTGGTGAAACCCCTATCTTAAGGCTCTGAGTGTTTGCACACATGTACAAACAGGCATGTTTAAACTATAACGTTTTTAGTGAAATCATGTTTCTCTCGAGGAGAAAACGCGTTTAAAGCCATAAAAAGATCTCACTGTGTTTTGGCATTGACCAAGCTACCAGCAACCTAAAAAATGATCAGAACTGGAGAAATTACATATTGACATTGGGTGAAATCATGTAACTCTTAAGGACGTGTTGCAGACTTGTTGAATAGATTCATTTTTCTTGTTTTGTTTGTTTTTGATGAAATTGTGCTTTTCTCGTCGAGAAAAGGCGTTTAACGCGATAAAAAGGTTTAGTGCGTTATGAATACGGGCTAGCTTACCAAAAGTACAAATGTGAACTAAATAAGGCCGGGAGTCGTTTTTATTGCTTAAAACACGATTTCTCGACCAGAATATGCTTTTTCAAAAAAGCCATGTTCCCATGGCGAGAGACTCGTTTTCTGTGAGAAAATGCATTAAAAGGAGGGATTTCATGAGAAACACTATAAATACATATTGTACTTGTCTGAAAACGCACAGAACCTTGAAATAGAAGGTTTCTCACCAAAAAACACATTGGTGAAACCCCTATCTTAAGGCTCTGAGTGTTTGCACACATGTACAAACAGGCATGTTTAAACTATAACGTTTTTAGTGAAATCATGTTTCTCTCGAGGAGAAAACGCGTTTAAAGCCATAAAAAGATCTCACTGTGTTTTGGCATTGACCAAGCTACCAACAAACCTAAAAAATGATCAGAACTGGAGAAATTACACATTGACATTGGGTGAAATCATGTAACTCTTAAGGACGTGTTGCAGACTTGTTGAATAGATTCATTTTTCTTGTTTTGTTTGTTTTTGATGAAATTGTGCTTTTCTCGTCGAGAAAAGGCGTTTAACGCGATAAAAAGGTTTAGTGCGTTATGAATACGGG
>NW_026611448.1:0-29559 GCF_029633865.1 Lampris incognitus
CATGCAGAGAAAGAACCCTTATTTATGGCTTACACTAGAACAGACGAGAGCAGTGTTTGCTCTGTGGAGGTGTTAACAAAGAGGACTATTTGAGGGATGAAATGCCTAAAAACCATGACAACATCAACAATTTGACCGCAGATGACATGTGATGCATTTCCTGTGGCTGATCTCTGAAGGTGCTTCAGGAGCTCAGCTGACCTCATTTCCTGTTAGGCTGAAACCACCACACAGTCACACCAGAGAGGAGAATGTGGAGAGCCCACATGGGAACCGATTTTGGATCATCAAAGTCCAATTCTCACATTGTGACTAATTCTAAACTGCTGACCTTTTTTAAACTTCAAAAATTAGAAGGGAGGCACAAGGATTTACAAAAACTAGCATCGACCGCAAGGAAATTCTTAACTATACCATCAATAATGTAAAACAATGCAACTTGTGTTCGAAAGAGAAACAACATAGACTGTGTGTCTCTGGGATATGCCTGGTACAGAGCAGTTTTCTAGACCCTCCACCCAAGCTTATCAGGGGATAAGTGTGTGTGTGTGTGTGTGTGTGTGTGTGTGTGTGTGTGTGTGTGTGTGTGTGTGTGTGTGTGTGTGGTGTGTGTGAAATGTTGCCAGAATTTGGGCAGAAGGCCTCAGGATGTGAATGTGACAATTTGACCCTTTCATATAAAGCAAATCAAGTCCTGACAACAGTAGTATAGACTTCATGCCACACATCTGAGAGTGAGTGAGTGAGAGAGGGGAGGGGGAGAGAGAACGAAGAGAGCGAGAGAGCATTTGCACATGTGAGATCTGCCAATGCCCTAGCTATGCCTACAGGGCCAGATGGTGTGCCTACCAGCCTGTCTCTCATGACACCATAAAAAAAAGAGGGACCAGTGACATTTGGGACCGGGGAACAAAGAGAGCTGCCACTCACGGTGTGTGGGGTTGAGATGCAGCTGGATGAGACCTCTTATGCTACACAGCTGGACTGAGAATTAAAAACGTCCTCAGATAACAACAGTGAACCCTTGATGCAACTCTTCTTGTTAACCTCCATGCGCCTCGCCCTGATCACCTCAGACAACAACACACTGAGGGGAGGAGACAAGGTCAGCACAGACGACAGATTTTGAGAAACACCAGAGTATTCCTCTACACTTTCTCTTCTCGCACCTAAAAAAGCCTGAGTCATTAAATCAATATTGTGTCTCAACAACAGTGTACCCTAGCTTGCCATGTGTTATAGCCATTAGTGACCTTTGTGGGCTGCCTCGTCAGCTAGTTACAGCATGGCATCTTTTAACCATGAGCATGTATTGGTCAAGCCTCTAATGCTGTGAAACTACAATACTACATTCAATCTTCAGTCTTACTAAGCCTCTCCCAAAGCTAGCAGCAAGAGCAAGAGAAACTTTGGAGCTACTGCATTCACAATGGAGACAAATTTTGCGGACACTGTGTCGGCATTGAAGGAGATTTCCCAGGATTTATTTTATCATTCTGAATTGTCAAGATGGTTATCAAACAAACCTTGTTTGGGAGTTAAAGAGTCAAAATTGCCCACGCAATTTGTTCCTCTGCCATTCACTGCTACTGCAGCACAGTGATGACATCATCAACTTGAGACTCACAATGCTCGTGTTTCTGGCTGTACTTGCCCATGTTCTCAAATATTGATTGAGCTGTCCAAGACCACAGGGGTAATCACATCTGATGCCCATATTGGAATGGATATTCCCTTCAATGCAACCATGGTGGAGGGTTTACAAGGGTAGGACACTTTGAGTCAATGAGACAATCGATACAAACCAGGAGACGGCTGCTGCATTAAAAGGCAAGCGTCTGCATTGCAGATGGCGTTTCCGTATGCCATTACAGTAACCTATAGCACAGAGTAGAGGACATTTACAGCTACCTATATATATATATATGCACAAAGGCATCTTAGCACATACATAAGTGTGTCCCTTCCACCACACATGCATGAAAACAGACACACACATGCACAGATGTGCTACTGAGGCATGTACAGACTCTTCGTAATGATAGCCTGTCCCTTATTAAAACAAAAACAAAAAAAACAAAAACAAAAAACAGGGCATTTATACACTGACCTCTCGTTCTAGCTGACATTTGAAGGGAAAAATTAATAATTAAGTAGAAGGATCCAATCTGTCTGCACTCTCACAAAACACGTCTGAGCTGCCATATTCATCACTGAGCAGGACACAACCAGCCACACATAGCCACTCGTGACCTCGACGGTCCTCCAAATCACCGAAGTTATGCAGTCAATTTATTGTCAAATTCCACATGCCAGACATTGCGCTGTTCATTTCAGGCATTCAGTACAACTCCTCTGTGTACATCGAGATTGGAAACCGCACGATAGGGCATTTAACAAAATAACGCACACAAGGAATTTCATCTATAGTACAGATGTGGTACAGAATCCACATTATCTACAAACCCGTTTCACTGGCTTGCTCAAGAATCGGCACTAAATTCAATTTAAATCTTGAATGAAATGATTAATCTAATACTGAGTGAGATTATTCTGTTGTTGAAAGAGAATGTATGGTTTTTATACCAAGAAACAAATGACTGGTACTCTAATACCAAAGCTACAATTACCCCCTGTTATATTACCTCGGTGACATTCAGTGAGCGTGTTCCATTCCTCTTATCCAGCAGGGAAGTACAGCCATTTGGGGAATTTAATTGTTATTATCGTGTCATTAAGAAGCCTGGTGCTGCCTTGTACATTCACACCACTGAATGAGGTACAGAAAGAAGTCAAGAAAGGCATCAAGACTGGGGACGCCCCGGTGGCTCACCTGGTAGAGCGCGTACCACATAAGGCTGAGCCCTTACTGCAGCAGCCTGGGTTCAAATACGGCCCGGGCCCTTTGTTGCATGTCATCCCCTGTCACTCTCTCTACTATTACTATCCAATAACAAAGGCAGAAAATACCAACGGAAAAATCTAAAAAAAAAAATGCATCAAGACATCCCATCATGGCAAGTGTGGATGTAATTATAGCATGTGAGCATTACAACTCTGATCTAGGGAGGGCTGCAGACTACCACATGCCTCCTTCAATACATGTGGAGTCGCCAGCCGCTTCTTTTCACCTGACAATGACGAGTTTTGCCAGGGGGACGTAGTGTGTGGGAGGATCACAGTATTCCCCCCAGTTCCCCCTCCCCCCCGAACAGGCACTCCGACTGACCAGAGGAGGCGCTAGTGCAGCGACCAGGACACATACCCACATCCGGCTTCCCACCCGCAGACACGGCCAATTGTGTCTGTAGAGATGCCTGACCAAGCCAGAGGTAACACAGGGATTTGAACCGGCGATCCCCGTGTTGTTAGGCAACGAATAGGCCGTTACGCTACCTGGACGCCCCCATCTGGACACGTTTAGTGGGAGAAATGTTTCATCACTCATCTAAGTGACTTCTTCCGTCTCAACTGACTGCCGGTATCCCCACCCTTATAAACAGCAGAGTTGCATAACGACCGAATCAACGATCGGCTTCATACTCAAATTGCCATGACTATTAACTAATAAATGTTGTGTCCAGATGAACTGATTCAGCTTTCTGGGATTTCCTTACCTGGATTATTGAGCATGCACCAAATCAATTATAGGTCTTGCTCACATATCTGGGCAACTGTTCTCCTCTACACTGTCTAATCTACCATGAACACTCTGTGTGTGTGTGTGTGTGTGTGTGTGTGTGTGTGTGTGTGTGTGTGTGTGTGTGTGTGTATGTGTGTGTGTGAAAATATATGTGTGCGCATGTGTTTAATCAGGAGAGAGAGCTGGATTTGGACACAGTAATCAGGAAACGGGGCCCAAACCCTCCGCTTTAATTGGCTATGACTGCTAGACAGGGGTAAGTGACATGCAGGCAACGTGGGGTATTTTTAGCTGCTCCTAACCACAAACCAACTGAGAGTCAGAGAAAAACTGACTGAAGATTAAACAAGCCTTGTGGTGTCTCCTGACTAAATCTGATTACATTATGCAAAACAGTCCATTTGGCGTTCAAAGAGTAAAGGAACAGAACAAGCAGAAACTCATAGGACGGACTAATAGCCAAGCCGGGTACACAGAGACCCACACATTAATTTTGTCATACAGGACAGATGCATCTCACGCATCTCATGATCATGGGTGAAAGGTTCTTACCTTCTGTAGACTGGTGGGATTCAACTGAGTTTTGTCTATAATCTTCACAGCGACCTGGAAAGCAAGGAGAAAGGTGAAAGAAAGAAAGGGAAGCAGATTATTTTGTATGCTTGTCTTTGCTTTAATGGTACAGTGAATACTACAGCCTTAAAATTCGGATGATTCTGCCACTAGAAAGTGGGAAAAAAAACAAAAACAAGTCACAGCTGAATTTCTACTGCTGTTCAGTAGGACATTTTGGAATAAATACTTTAATTGTCAAAAATACAAGTGGTATCAGTTATTTTTTTCATGTGGAGAAAGATCAATATGGACTGTAATATATACAGACAAGCAGAATAACCCGCACGGATGAAGCCGCACACACACACACACACACACACACACACACACACACACACACACACACACACACACACACACACACGCACACACACACGAGACTCCAGGCAGAAAGATGCAGGGAATGACAAATATAAACTATTTTGATACCGCCTGACCAGAATAAGCTATTGTGATTTACTGTTGGCATACACCCCCATATCCCTCTCAATTACTGCCCCACAAAGCAGGCTGGAGAAGACCTGTTACCCTCTCTTTATAAGACCTCAAAACTATTGATAAACTGATAAATAAAAAAGGGCATTGTAAAACACAACAAAAACCAAAGAACATGTGCATATGAAGTAGTGATTAAGATACAGGGGTCTCCCTTCGACATCGGTTGTGCTGTCATACAAGTCCTGAGCTGTGGGCATCGGATATTAGACCATCCTTTAAGACGGAAAGCCATGGACGGAAAGGTTTTCTACTTCAGACAACTTCTCTATGTTAAATGAACACAAAGTTTTAGACATTTTAGCTTCTCTTTAATTTCCTTAGGAGCATGTATGGGGGGCATTGTCATCTTAAAATATGTGAACATAATGAAGGAGCAAAGGCCAATATACAACTGTGCAGGGAAATCTTCGGACCAAATGACTCCCATGAGACGAACATTGCATCTAACCACTGGGACTGTATCCTCTGACTTTCTACAACCATAAGTGTGCCTTAATGTGGGATGACAGCTCCTCAGACCATATTACTTTTTTTCCGTAGTGCTTAAGGATCAAGGTTTTGTGCTTGTTAGAACAAGTATGTCATTTTTTATTGGCCTGGAATAAAAGCGCTTTCCTTGAATAAAAGCTCTGCCATGAAGCTTAAAAACTTAAAAGGGACGTTTCGCTGATGGTTTTGTGTATGTGCAATCAGTACTGATGAGCAATGTAGTGGATTGAAGCGGTTTTCACTGTGCGCTTTAATGACAAAGTAATCGGTGCTCCGCTCCCGAGGCTTCCCCACAGCGCCTACATGTACCAGAATGCATTGCTGCACGCTAGCCTCTACGTCGACGTAGTCCATAAAAATCCTCTGCGCAAGCGTTGCGGGACGTAATTTTAAACCATTAAAACGTAGTTTAGCCGAGAGAACAAGCATGTGTCTTTTGAACGGCGTGTTTAGAGTACGTTAGAGTGTTAGAAACCCTGCTAGGCTGTATTTAGTTCCAGTTTCACTGCAGAAACTCCAGAGATGCAGAAACGATCAGAAAAACCTGCAGGTGTCACTGTGGCGTAGTCCTGATTGTTAATATTTGAGGACATGTTCTTTGATTGAAAAAAATACTGTTTCAATCAATGAAAAGTCAAAGCTGACTGTTCCTCCTTACCGATTTTATTTACCTTTTTTATTTTATTTTTTACATGTTTTTTTATGTTTGCCAATCAATCAATCAAGTTGTATTTGATATAGCGCTTTTCTAGCTGCAGCAGCCACTCGAAGCGCTTTACATTTCATTTCAATTTCAGACCCCTGTTACAAGCCGTTTGCTGTACAATCGCTACCTATTTGTCATGCCTTTCAAGACTGTTCCGTTTCCCATACTAACTACTTCTTTTTTTCTCCAAATTTGTGGGTGACGTACCTGCAGCTGAGGCACTGACAATTTTGGCTTCTTCTGAACTCTGTACGTTGGATTTTGTTGCTTTGAAAACTCACATTTAAAGCCACTGACGGTTTGATTCCAATTTTAAAAATGTCAATGATTTTAAAGATGTGTGTTTTGAAAAGCAATCAAAATTTTAATTAAAAAAAAAAGAATCAACTATTACTAAATAAACTCAAAAAACTCAGCCTACGGCCTAACAGGCCCTAATCTGCATTAATAGGACTATGATGGCGTGGTCTGATGAAATGATGGTTGACATTGGCATCTAACGGGCAATGCAAGCCAAAAAACAATATGGTGGTTAGTGACGGCTCTATTTACTGCTCTGTTAGTAATGGCGGGATCAGGTAGGATTGCCCATAGTCTAATTGTACATGTTTGAACCAGCCGATATCAATTTCCCTGAGCATCAACCAGCGGCCCCACTGTAAGAAAACAAGACAACTTCAGGCTACTCAAGCAGTCACTGAATGGAGAGTTACAAAGTAAAACGCACATGGGTGCTAAGCTTACATTAGCTATCTAAGATATATGATGCAACAGACTTATCTGTTTTTGCAATGTGATTGCATAGTCACGGTATGGTGCACCCCCCCACCCCTTTTCCCAGTGTGGTGAGTGATGACACATGAATATGTGCATGAGGTTTAACTTTGGAGTTTTTTTCCAGATTTTACCTACTTACTTTTTAAAAACATTACTGTCTACATGCCACCCGCATATCTGGAGATGCAGTGCTTCATTGGTGCAATTTGTGCAACCAGGATTGTTCACTTTTCCACTTGGCTATTGGCATTGGGCAGGTTTTAACTTATCGGACATAATTTCTGTTTCTACTTTTATCTTTCTATTATTATCCTTCTCTATATTAGGAAGGGTTTCGCCGTGTTATTCTATGTTCATCATTGTAACAGATGTGATACGGATGGTGGCATTCCCCATCTACTTTATTTGAATCTCCTATCACTCCCTCTTGATGATATACGGCACACTTAACACTAATGCATTTCATATGATGTGCATTCTTGGCTATATTACTATATAGTAGGGGTGGGCCGATACTGGAGTGAATTCCGAATCGTTCAATACGGTCTTCACGGTTCGAGACGCTCCCAATTTCGCGAGATCGTGTGTTAAAACTAGAGCGACCAGGATTTCGCTCCTACCTAAAACGACCGGTTTTTAAACTCTATATTCTGTCAAGATAAATACCCATTTGAGGTATTGTAATGTAGCTCAAACAGGCCCGCTGCGGAATTCGACCCGAGGCGCACTGCGCCACAAGGCGACATCTCTGACCGCTCGGCTAAAGGGGCCGACCGGCCAGTGGGTCTTCTGTAGTTTACAATATTAGTGCATAGCATATGTTAGTATGTCTGTTAGGAAACGACAGACACCAAAATTAACACATAAACAACTTTAATACTGTAGCGAATTCAGGAGGCAGCTGGGAATCCGCAGCAACTCGGACGCGAACCTGGGTCGCCCGCGCTGCGCACACCGCTCGACTAAAGGGTCCGAGCCGTTAGCCAACTGGCTAGCGACTCCAGTCATCCGTGATCATTACAATACTATTTTTCAAACGATTTAAAATCGCCGCTGTCCAACGCCTCGGTGGTAGTCATGGAGCGTCTGAAACGGTGGCTGTGCCCAGACATGTTGGAAATAATACCTGAAAAGCAAAACGGAAAACACATATTGCTAATCTAACAAACGTAACAAGGCCTATAAAACGTGAGATGTAAAAAAAGAACGGAACGTTGCGAAGAAAAAAGACGCGAGCAAGACGTCATAAACAGTGACATGACGCGCACGATGACACGCAAATTACAAGCGGACATTTTGACCCGCTCATGGTCATTTTATGTAGCTCTTATCGTAACTTTTTTGTGCAATTGATCTAAAACTCATTTTAATGCCAATATATGCAATTTTAGGAGCATCCACTGAGCGGCAGATCTGTGTCCCTCCCCCCCCCCATAAAGTTATTAAACTTTGAAAATCCAAAACGGTCAAAATGACCGCCGTGGTTGTTCTAGCAGTTTTTAAAGTTTGAAGTAAAGCAATTGTGTTACACAACAAGATGGCACAAAATTTTGTTAGAACTTTCGCACTTGCATTACGTTTCAATACGTGCCTGATAATGCCAAAATGTTGGGCCTAATTCTTAAAATAAAATAAAAATAGAGAACTGCAATGGTGTTTTGTCTCTTGCTTACCAAGGCATCCACTGTATCGTACTGACTCAAAATCATGAGCCCTGAATCGTGAGACGTATCGAACCATGTGAATTGTCCCACCCCTACTAATATAGTGCTCTATGGTACCTGTTGGGAGACAAACAAATGTATCTACTAATTTCTGACTCTTGTAATTTGCTTTGGATAAATCGTCATCATCGGGTCGAGTATCCTGGATGAAAGTGTCTACTTAATGCATGAATCTAAATATAAATGTATTGTCTATATCTTTTTGATGTTGCACTGAACAATGTCCCCCTAAGGATGAATAGTTTATCTTAACTTATCTTATTGTGCCAACCTAACTCAAATAGCCCATCTCGCTTTTGTGGTTATGGTTTAATTGCTTTTTCTTGTGCCAGTTCCATTATCTTATTCCCCTTCTGTGCATATGTTATGCCTGCAGAATAACTAACTGAAGGCTTCTTATTGTAACTATATTGTAATCATGGTAAGAATGTCCCAGGCATTATATTGTCCCTGTGACTGTAATAATAGCAAGGGTCTTTTCTGATGCAAAAGAAGCAACGATCCCAAGCAGTTTCAATCTTACTACACAAAATAATTATGAAAATATTGCCTAATTTAGGTATATGAGTCTTTTACCAGTGTAACTATGGTACTAATTACCCAGGCTTGGCAGGCTTAACATTGACCTAATGAGCATGCAGAGTACCAGTGTGCTTCAATGGACACAGACTTTAGCTCTTGTCAGGCACAAAATATTTCAACTGTATGCTTTGTAAGGACAAAGCAGGTTACTAATGCATTGTTAAAGTTATGTTGAGCAATGCAGTTATTGCCCAAGTACCCGGTCCTAGACCTTTATTACAAATGTTTATCAATGACTGAGCAAGAGTGCTTGTGTGCATGCTGGCTCAGGCTCTAGTCCAGGCTGCTAAGGGGAGAACAAGGAAAAGAGTGCTGAGTCACGGAAACATGGCGACCCTCGGGTAGACAGAATAAAGATTAATCATCCAAGTCAGGGTTTCCCCAAGACCTGCAGTGCAACATAGCACGCCGAACCCAACGGGACACACTTTTCATTAGAACCCAAGAGCTAAATGTCCTTACAAGAGAAATGGGAGTATAGAGGAAAACGGAGGATGATGGTGTGGGAGGGATGAGATGCTGCAGAGAGTCGCACATTATGTGTAGACACATGCAGTACGCAGGTGGTGTCTATTTGCAGCCTGTCTTAGGTGGGCAGGTGCACAGACGACTGACCTCGCTCCCCCTCCGCTTCCCAGGCTTCCTCTTGTCATGGACAATGCTCGGGGGAAGCACACGTGTGCGCACACCATGTCTGTTTATGTATGCTTGCCTAAAGGTGGTTGAGCTTGCACGTTGTCCTTTGGTGTCACACCATTGTTTCAACTTCTAACTCGGTCCTTTTTGTTCTCCAAAGTGGTGAGACATGATGAATCTTGCACATTATGGATCAGATGCATCACTGAGTGATTGTATTTGTATGTTTTGTGTGCATGTGTGTATGTCTGTGTCTGTACGTGTGTTTGTGCCCTTGCTAATGGATTTGAGGCTGAATAATTCAGTTGCACAAGTGACTGGAGGGCGACGTCAAGTCAGCATCACAGTTAACTCAGTAAGTATCACTGTTAATAATTCAGCACGTTGATAACACATGGTCCATATGCTCTTCAACTGACGCTTATCTTAAAGGGCCTACACAAACACAGAGGTACACACACACACACACACACACACACACACACACACACACACACACACACACACACACACACACACACACACACACAATAAAACATGAAAATTCATATGGGGTATGTAGAGGACAAGGAGAGACATTGCAGTGAGGTGCTTCATGTGTTCCTCTCCTCTTTGTTTATTTTCTCATTCTTCCCTTTAACATAATGGAGTCATGATCTCAGCACACCTTGGGCAGAGTCTAGTGCAAGGTCACCCTGTACAAAAACAGGACATGCTGGGCCATCATTAGGTAGCTAGTAGACGAGAGCATATGGTAGTTACTGATTTTGCCGACAGTGGAGGCCAGCGAGTGTATGTGTGTGTGTGTGAGAGAGAGAGAGAGAGAGAGAGAGAGAGAGAGAGAGAGAGAGAGAGAGAGAGAGAGAGAGAGAGAGAGAGAGAGAGAGAGAGAGAGGATGTACATACAGCAACCACTCTCTTCAGCAGATAGAAGACACAGCCTGTTTATCTAGGAGGTATCTAGTGTTATGTTTCCCTTTCTTTCTGCTATGAAATCCTTTTTGTTACCTTGGTATAGAAACCCATACTTTTCTGTTAGCTGTGAGTTCAGGTCATCTGGCTCGAAGTGCTGGGATAAAGGTGAGATTGCATCAGTCTTCTATTCTTTCCACCTGTTATCTCTTACTCTGACCCATGCCTGTGCATTCTGATGAACTGGCAAAGGCACTCAGCTGTACAATTAAAGTGCCTGACCTTCTCACGAACTAGCAGGTAACAAACCCAACACCTGTTTGACATTCGCATTTAAGGGTGTTAAATGTTAGCGAGGTCTCCGTCATGCCAGTTTTTGCAAAATTTGATGTTTTGAATGAGGAAAAAGCTAGATGGAAATACATGTTCAAAAAAAATTCTATTGCAATAAAGTTTTTATGCTCGCTTGAGGAGGTTTTTGCTTTTGTTAAAAAAAACTGTTTATCTATTCTGTTGCCTACCAACACAGGGATCACTGGTTTGAATCCCCGTGTTACCTCCGGCTTGGTCGGGTGTCCCTACAGACACAATTGGCCGTGTCTGCGGGTGGGAAGCCGGATGTGGGTATGTGTCCTGGTTGCTGCATTAGCGCCTCCTCTGGTCGATTGGGGCGCCTGTTCGAGGGGGAGGAGGAACTGGGGGGAATAGTGTGATCCTCCCATGCGCTACGTCCCCCTGGCAAAACTCCTCACTGTCAGGTGAAAAGAAGCGGCTGGCAACTCCACATGTATCAGAGGAGGCATGTGGTAGTCTGCAGCCCACCCCGGACTGGCAGAGGGGGTGGAGCAGTGACCAGGACGGCTCAGAGAGCGGGGTAAAATTGACCAGGTACAATAGGGGAGAAGAAGGGGGGGGTTAAAAAAAGAGTTTATGTGCCAAATGGCTGATGGAAATAGAATTTAATCACATGATCAGCTGTTTCTTCAATGCAACTGATCCATTTTTTGTCACAGGTGTTGAAGTATGGACACATGAAGTAGGGACACAAAACTACATTAATGGTTTTATTCGCCTTAACAGATCCGAAGGAAACGAAACTAATTCACATTTTATTTTTTTGCAAGTTTAGAAAAGTTTGCTTGATATTCACTTGACAGTTGAATGGAAACATGCCTATTGATGACTCCAAGCTTGATGTAAATCACGACAGTATAGGATGCTGGAACAGTGCTCAACAGTGGTAATCTGCAGTATCAAAAACTCAAGACCATGATGTACTATGGGTCCCGCTGGGTCAGAGACAGTGAACACACCGCAGGTTACAGTTTTGGCCAGTGGAAACAGGAGCTTTAATTACAGACACACCAAAGCAGGGCGTCGATCATTCTGACAGGTCAGCAGTGTGAGTGTGTGCAGGTGTGTGTCTGTGTGTGTGACTGTCAGCAAGCGAGCAAGCAAGAGAGAGCGTACAATATGGTTTGACCTTACAAAGACACCTTACAAAGTAAAGTACAACATTGCCATGACAGGAGACATTTCGATTTCTTCAATTTCAGAACAAGGAACATCAACCTGGCTCCAACCTTACTTCCAGTAAATGTAGCTAACACTCATATCGAAAAAGAAACAAACTTTTCAAGCACATATGATTTGTGAGAGCCCCCGAGAATCGCCACCTTAACGTGGTGGAGGGGTTTGTGTCATGGTGATTCTGGGAGCTGTGTTGTCAGGGGCAATAGCCCCTGGTAGGGTCTCCCAAGGCAAATTGGTCCCAGGGGAGGGGCCAGACTGAGAGCGATTCCCAAAAAAACAATGAATTTACACCAGCAAAGTCACAGCACCTCACCCAAAAAAGTGAGACCGGGGCCCCCTCCTGGAGCCAGACCTGGGAAGGGAGCTCACCGGTGAGCATCTGGTGGCTGCGCCTTGGCCCATGGGGCCCAGTCGGGCCCAGCCTGAAAAAATAACATGGAGCCACCACCCTGTGGACCCAGCACATCGCAGGGATGAGCATTGGGTTAGGGTGTAATGCAGGCCGGGGGGCAGGCAAAGGCAGGGACCGGGGTGTGCTGACTTCCAGCATCGCAGATTGGTCCTCAGGATGTGGAATGTCACCTCTCTGGCAGGGAAGGAGCCTGAGCTGGTGCAGAAGGTGGAGCAGTACCAACTAGATATAGTTGGGCTCACCTCCACACATAGCATGGGCTCTGGTACCAAACTCCTGGAGAGGGGTTGGACTCATTATTTTTTCGAGAGTTGGCCAAGGTGACAGGCGGGTGTGGGGATACTCACAAGTTCCCGGTTGAGCACCGCCGTGTTGGAGTTCTCCCCGGGGAATGAGAGGGTCGCCTCTATACAACTGTGAGTCACTGGGGGGAAGGCTTTGACTGTTGTGTGCTTATGCACCGAATAGCAGTTTGGAGTATCCAGTCTTCTTGGAGTCTCTGGGTGGTATCCTGGATAGGGCTCCACCTCGGGACTCTATAGTTTTGCTGGGGGACTTCAACACTCATGTGGGCAACAATGGAGAGAGCTGACGGGGCGTGACTGGGAGGAAGGCCTCCCTGATCTGAACCCGAGCGGTGCTTTGTTATTGGACTTCTATGCGAGTCATGGATTGGCCATAACAAACACCATGTTCGAACATAAGGTAGTTTGTAAGTGTATTTGGTTCCAGAACACCTTAGACCGAAGATCGATGATAGACTTTGTGGTTGTATCATCAGATCTGCGGCCGTATGTGTTGGACACTCGGGTGAAGAGAGGAGCAGAGCTGTAAATTGATCACCACCTGGTGGTGAGCTGGCTCAGATGGTGGGGAAGGCTGCTGGATAGACCTGGCAAACCCAAACGTGTAGTGAGGGTGATGTGGAAACATCTGACGGTGGCCCCTGTCTGTGAGGTCTTCAACTCCCACCTCCGGAAGAAGTTCTCGTATATCCCAAGAGAGGCTGGGGACATGGAGTCTGAGTGGGCCATGTTCAAAGCCTCTATTGCAGATGTGGCAGGCAGGAGCTGTGGTCATAAGGTCATTAGTGCCCGTCGAGGCAGCAACCTAAGAACCCGCTGGTGCACACCAGCGGTGAGGGAAGTCGTCAGGCTGAGGGAGGCCTTTTGGACTTGGTTGGCCCAGGGGTCTCCTGAAGCAGCAAAGTTACCTGGAGGTCAGAAGGGCGGTGGCTTCGGTGGTCGCAGAAGCAAAAGATTGGGTGTGGGAGTTCAGCGAGGCTATGGAGGAGGACTTTTGGTTGGCCTCAAGGAAGTTCTGGCAAACCATCTGGCAACACAGGAAGGGGAAGCAGGGCTTGACTCAGGCTGTGTTCAGCCAGGGAGGGGAACTGTTGACCCAGACTGGAGATATTGTCGATCAGTGGAAAGAACACTTTGAGGACTTCCTGAACCTGGCTAACACGTCCTCAGTGGAGGCGGTAGAGCCTGAAGACTCAGGGGAAGCCCCACCCATATCCCTGGCAGAGGTCTTTGAGGTAGTTGAAAAGGTCCTTGGTGGCAAGGCGCCGGGTGTGGATGAGATTCGCCCTGAGATGCTGAATGGTTTTGGACATTGTTGGGCTGTCTTGACTGACACGCCGCTTCTGTGTCACATGGCGGTCGGGGACAATACCTGTGGAGTGGCAGACTGGGGTGGCGGTTCCCATATTTAAAAAGGCGGACCGGAGGGTGTGCTCCAGTTATTGGGGCATCACATTGCTCAGCCTCCCTGAAAAAGTCTACTCTATGGTGCTGGAAAGGAGGCTCCGACCGATTGTCAAACCTTGGATCCAGGAGGAACAATGCGGATTCTGTCCTGGCCATGGAACAATGGACCAACAATTTACCCTTGCGGAAGTGCTGAGGGGGGCATGGGAGTTTGACCAGCCAGTCTACATGTGTTTTGTGAACCTGGAGAAGGCTTACGACCATGTACCGTGGGGCATTCTGTAGGGGGTACTGCAGGAGTACGAGGTATCAGGGCAGTTGCTACAAGTCATCCGGCCCTTGTATAACCAAAGTGAGAGCTGTCTCTGCATTCTCAGCACAAAGTCAAACACGTTTTCGGTGGGTGTCGGACTCCGCCAAGGTTGTCCCTTGTCTCCAATTCTGTTTGTGATATTCATGGGCAGGATCTCAAGGCACAGCCAAGGTGAAGAGTGTGTCCATTTTGGGAACCTCAGAATTGCATCTCTGCTCTTCACAGATGATGTGGTTTTGTTGGCTTCATCAGAACGCGACCTCCAGCATGCACTGGGGCAGTCTGCAGCTGAGTGTGAAATGGCTGGGATGAGAGTTAGCACCTCCAATTCTGAGGCCATGGTTCTCTAATGGAAAATGGTGGATTGCCCCCTCCAGGCTGGGGATGAGTTGTTGCCTCAAGTGTAGGAATTAAAGTATCTCAAGGGTCTTGTTCACGAGTGAGGGTAGGATGGAGAGGGGGATTGACAGGCGGATTAGTTCAGCATCAGCAGTAATGCAGACGTTGTATCGGACCGTTGTGGTGAAGGGGTAGCTGAGCTGGAAGGCAAAGCTCTCAATTTATCAGTCAATCTTTGTTCCCAACCTCACCTATGGTCATGAGCTTTGGATAGTGACCGAAAGGGTGAGATCGTGATACAAGCGGCTGAAATGAGTTTCCTCCATAGGGTGTCTGGGCTCAGCCTTAGAGATAGGGTGAGGAGCTCGGACATCCGGAGGGAGCTCGGAGTAGAGCCGCTGCTCCTTCACATTGAAAGGAGCCAGTTGAGGTGGTTCCAGCATCTGATTAAATGCCTCTTGAGCGCCTTCCTTTGGAGGTTTACCAGGCACAGCCAACTGGGAGGAGACCCCAGGGTAGACCCAGAAATCGCTGGAGGGACTACATGTCCAATCCGGCCTGGGAACGCCTTGGGATCCCCCAGGAGGAGCTGGGGAGCATTGCTGGGAAGAGGGACGTCTGGAGTGCCCCTACTTAGCTTGCTGCCACCGCGACCCCACCCCGGAGAAGCGGCTGATGATGACTGAATGAATGAATGATTTGTGAAAGGATTTCAAAGAGCAAATGAAAATGAGCTGTAAAGTGATTTTTAATGTCAGACTACTTTGACTGAGCAGCAAGAGCAACACATTCATTCTCTCCATTGGATGCTTTAAAATTGCAATACTGCTAACAGCAACATCCACTGTATGGGATGTAAATGGGGTTTGAGCTTAGGTCAGCAGATGAGAACAAACATTGCAACCCATCACACACATACAAACATAAAAACTGAGGATACTTTTCCATCATATGGACCATCTGATTTACATTTAGTATTGAACAAACCCTAATCGACATGATTATAAATGGGCAACATGATCCAGAAAGGGTCGGTGTGGGTGCAGGTCTTTGTTCCAACTAAGCAGTTACACACCTGAGTCTAAGTCAACCAATAGTCTTGTTCCAACAAAGCAGTTACACACCTGATTCTATTACTCAACCAATAGTCTTTGCTAAAGACCTTGGATTTGTAGAATCAGGTGTGTAACTGCTTGGTTGGAACAAAGACCTTACCCACACTGGCCCTTTCTGGATCATGTTGCCATCCCTGATTTAAATGGACAACCGCACCATTCCCAACCCATCTATACACATAAATTAGATTTAAAGGAGTTGTCTCACCTCTCGCCCTGTCAGGACATGTCGTGCCAATTTGACCTTGGCGAAGTTCCCCTTGCCAATGGTCTTGAGGAGACGGTAGTTGCCGATGTGGGGGTGTTCTTCTGTGGAAGTAAAAGAGTTGCGGCATCTCGGCAGGCTGTGGCGGCTTGCGGACTTTGTTGGTGGGACAGGGGGTTCGACAAAGCCATCCACTGATGAGTGCTGCAGGAAAGCAACGTGTTGAAAATCAGCAACATCCTCACACCCAGTTTGGTAGTTATATCAAACTGCTAAACACTAACCAAACTCCATCAAGAAATAGGAGCTCGAAGCATTACACTTACACTACAGCCTGCTCTTTACTGGCTGTTGGGACAGACCCATTGATTTAATAAGAACTCTTACTGGTGCTGAAGCACTAAAATATTGGGTTGTGTGCACACAGTGCAGCAGGGCTCTGCAGTGGAGCTACGTGTGAGCCAAGACAGGAAAATTCACTCACTGCAATCAGCAACAAACCCATTAACTGGGTTCCACAACCAGAAAGGTTTGTTTGTCAACGTTGCTTGTGCCTCATGTGTGCACGTGTGTATGCAGTGATGTGGCACACACACACACACACACACACACACACACGTACACACACACACACACACACACACACAGAATCGGGTTCCCTCCCTCTTAATCTAGATATCTTATCATCCACACGGTAAAATGATAGATGACAAAAGGATGACGAGAGGTAACACAATAAACTAATAAACTAAGGCTGGGCTACAATTCGATATAATCGTTTATCATATTTCAGTGGTATTACATTGGAATGAAATTGCAAAAATGGTCATATCGTGATGTACAATTTTGTTCTATAAACTAGTGACAATGAGAATCTATTACCCAAAATTTCAAACAAAATCAGGTCTGCAATTTTCGAGGGAGTATTTTTTGAAAACTAGTCTTGGATATTATACTTTACATGACCAAACAGTTCAATATGATGACGAGTTGATAATAGAAATTTTGATATTGAACAATATTCCCTGTGTGATTAGCATCATAATAACCTAATATTGTCTACATTTTCCAGCTGGGCAATATGGAAAATTATCACAATAATCATATTGGAATTTTACACAATATCGGTATATATCACGACATCTGTTTACCTATGCAAAAATACCACATTTAAGCATCCAAATTAAGTTTATCACATTGAACTTGTCTGGTAAAGTATATTAAACTAAAACTAGTTTTCAAATAATACTCCCTCAAATATTTCAGACCTTATTTCACGAGAAATTTTCAGTAATAGTCTCGTTATTGACAGTTTAGACAAAAAAAAATATGTATCCCAATTTCATTCCGATACGCTACATTGACAGATGAAAGTCAATAATATTGAAATATTGCCCAGCCCTATCAGTGGATCTTACAGAACTGTGCAATGTGCAGAACTGATTCAACTTCCTATTTCTGTTCCTAATCTCACTAAAGCCTTGTGAGGTCAATGGAAATGCAGAGACAAAAAACAGAATCCAGCAACAAAAGCGAACCTGTTATGAAAGAGCACAGTATGAGCCAGCGCATGAAGGTGAATTTAGATATAGCTAGCTACAGTCCGAGTATATAATCTGCATAGAGGACACAGGGCCTCTGGTCTGGCTCCTCTCCTCCAGAATAGCTGCTGATGTCACTCCAGGTCAAAGATCCCATGATCCACTGTTCCCTCATGCCACACCCAGCCAGAGAATAAAGCCTTGGTCTGGTTACCCAGGCTCCCCTGCTCCCCTTTCACCAGGGTAACGCTACACCCAGCATGGAGCATGTCAGCTCGGCTAGCCTACATCCTGACAGGGGGGGAATCATGCCACGTGATCCAAACAGTCGCCAGTGTCTGTGTGTAAGTGTGTGACAGAGAAAGAGCGAGCGAGCGAGGGGGTGAGAGAGAGAGGGGAAGACAGAGGGAGAGGGATTGATAGAGACAGAGGGATTTTGATTGAGTGCCAGTCTAAGTCAACAACACTTTGTCTACTGTACCAAAACACTGTCCCAGATAACCATGGAAGGGGAGTTGGTGTAGCTCCCGCTGTGACAGAGCAGCTGTCTTTCTCATATTTGCTGCTAGTGGACGTCTGGACTTAAGTAGCTTTTCTTCTTTTCATCAGCATTACATCAAATCTGAACTGCCATGCGGCTTTTTCATCCATTGGCCACGTATGTGCATGTGTAAGCATACATTTAAACGCATGCACACACACACATATGTCACTAGTCTCGCAGAACAGAAACATGCTGTCAAAATGACACACACACCTGCACAGACGAACACACATACCAATGACAAAACCTTTCGCTGCACTAAAAGCCTTTTGATTCTCTGAGTAATAAACTCTTATGCAACGCAGTTTGTCAGCTAGTGGGCCCAGAGGCTGGGGTGCTGGAGTGGAATGGAGGGATGCTAGGCTGGCCCGCTACTGCAAGTGTTGCTGAGGAAAAGCTGAATAGCCCTGCAACATGTATGTCTGTGTGAGCTAACGCAACACAGCTGAGGTTAGGTTAGCACTTTTTTTTTTAGCTAATTCATAATTTAAGATTAAAGCAAACTGTGATGGTTTATCAGTGGCATGCAGTGACCAGACATAATATCATCTTGCCCTTGTAAAGTTGGTATAACCCATACTGACTATTCAGTCATTTGACGGTGCTTTCATCCCATTGCTGTACAGTGATGTAGGTACAAGCAGCCTAAATCCATTGTAAAGTATTTGCAGCTGGAAGAGGAAAGGGCTTTTTTTGTATTAGTGGTTACATAGGTTTATATGTTTGTAATGAATGAAAGCAGCATTGTGAATCATTTATCTAAATCTATCAAGTATAATGATGATTCTCTCATCTGGGACTGTTTCCCGGGGAATATGAATTGGTGCTTCTAGTGATTTCCACTGTGTTGTCACATAGAAATATATGGTCCCTGGTGAAGTCGTGGCTCACATTTGTGCCTGTCGTCTTTTCAGGAAAATGAGAAGAACCTAGATATGTCAAACCCAGTCAACATAATGAAGTCCTCATTTACTCAGTTCTCATGAGGCGTCTCATCATACTGTCTGTGAATTTGTGTCTGAGATTTTTTTTTAAAAATGTGTGCGTGTGTGTGTGTGTGTGTGTGTGTGTGTGTGTGTGTGTGTGTGTGGATGCGCGTGCATTCCACCACACAGTGAATGGGTTATCACGAATCACCGTTTTGCCATAATATGAATGTATGTCTGTGTGTTGCTTTAGCCTATCATTGCAGTAGCACCAGAATGATGTATTTGCCTGAAAAAAGGAAAAAAGAGAGCGAGAGTGTGCAGCCATAAGGGCCCGGTAGATTTATTGTAGTTGTACTGGGCCTGGCACATTGCGATGCTACCAAGCCATTGAAAAGTAGGACAATATCCCTTCCCATCCCCCAAATACTGACGCTCTGGACTAGAAAATGCCCTGAGTTTGCACGAGGGGAGTAGCACTATTTTCTCATATATGACGGACCAACACCGGGGCTGGAAGTCGCAGCGATCCGGCTCAACCTTGGTATGCCCATAAAGCCATAATATCGCCCAGACGCAGTTTCTTGTGCACAAAAGCCAGAAGGTGAAGCACGACAATACTGCACCCTCCTTGCCCGGTCCTTTATTCTAGGCTACCATGCCTGTGCCCGTCATAAAAGCCCGGCTGCTCATTGGTCCAGTGCTTCTGCAAAGCTTCAACCCCGTAGCCCCAACGCGCTGCCGTAATAAATAAACCTAGCCTCGATAGTGCGCTAAAATCCCTTCTTCTTTTTTTAACGAGAGGGGGGGGTGTAAAAGGTCCCTAAATGTGGCCGAGGTGTCCTCGGCACACAACACTTACATTCTCAGTGTCACGTTCGTTCACTGTCGGCAATGGCGTTCTCGTCGACATCTTGTGCTTCTCACAGGCCGCTCAGCGGTGCAGCAGGCTGGGCAGAGCAGAGACGGTGCAGTCCGATAGGGAGACGGACCTCTGTTACATCCCCGGTAGTCCCGTCTGACGTCCGTGGCTGACACCGGGGGGGGGGGAACAGCCCCACACGACAACCCCCAGAAACAACAAATAAAAACAGCGGCCCCGTTACGGCTGCATAGTGCGTGTGGAAGGTCCCGCAAAATCCCGCTTTTCCTGTAGCGTCAAGTTCCCCCCTTCAGGTAGTCTGGCGGACGATATGTATGAAGGAGCCGAGCAGAGGAGGGAGAGGAGGGTAAGGCCGGGGGAGATGTGTCTGGGACACGTTTGGAGGAATGGACGAGTCTATTGCTGCGCAGCGCAGTGCAGCGCAGCGCAGCGCATCTTTAACCACCCACAACACGAGAGCGAGCGAGCAGGGATCTCTCTCTCGCTCGCGCGCTCTCTCTCTCTCTCTCTCTCTCTCTCTCTCTCTCTCTCTCTCTCTCTCTCTCTCTCTCTCGCTCTCTCTCTCACCTATTGCATACAGCCCTTTTGTCTCCCTGGTTACTGGTTATGATACTTTATTCGACTAATCACTAAACAATTACCCTAATTGCACAGCTGGGAAAAGTTGCGGCGCTTTCCCTCCGAATATACCAGTATGTAATAGCGTCTAAGTGGAAGGGCATGAGACCCATTTAGGGCAATTCATACATACAAAGATATACTTTGGTCAACTCAGTTTATGAGTTTGGTTTTTTTTCTAATGTGTCTGCAGCCAGTTCTATCACCCGAGGCCTTGCTGACGGATGAGGCCTGTGTGATACCGGATAAATTGGGCAGACTTTGCCATCTGTTGGAATGCCACAGCATTACAATTTTACACTTCTTCAGGCCAGTTCTGGTACTGCGCACCAGTTTTACAGACCCAAGACTGCGAAGAGGAGAAATAATATGTCAGTATAGCTGAATATCAACCGTCCATTATGAGGGCTGGATAACTTGATTTGTCTATTCATATGATAACAGAAACCTAGGATGGGGGGGGGGGGGTGTCGAGAGTTACATTTTCAATTTGTCCACGAGGTGTCAGGGTTTACCTCCTTTTCATTTGCTGCGTTTTGGGCTCGAGTCCTAAATAACTAATGCTTAAAATGATTGCACAGACGATTAAGCAGTTACCCCCATCTTTATTTTTCCATGTGATTTTATTGACATCCCATTCTTTGGTAAAGCAAGTGGTGCAATGGGATTTCATGTGCAATACTCTGCATCTCTTGTGTAAGATGTCATGCCTCCTTTGTTTCTGCAATATTGTTATGGAATTCAGGCAGAGGGTGTCCCCTCCAACGGTGTTTCATGATTTGTCTCACACAGCAGAGAGGCCCCAACCACAACAATGGACACAGCATGAATGTAACTTATCACAATAACTGATGGATATGGAACCTGAAAGCCATTTAGAACATTAGGCCTGTTTTTGTGGTTTCAAGGAATCTGTAGTTTATTTTCCATTGACCGCCGACTCCACTTGCCCCCACTCCCAAGAATCAGTTATTATGTGCAGATAAATTTCATATAAAAATGTTGTGTCTTCAAATCGTTCTTCGGCCAAAGATAATGGAACAAAATGCAAATAGATAAGAGAGTCCAACTGAACACAAAAGGCTCAGTACTGAATCTTGGCATGTAGATGGGCATTTCTGGAATTCTGCATCTGATTCCGTTATGGATCAGGTCCCAACATAGCAGATCGTATCCCCTCGGGCCCTAACAAATGACTAACCAGGCCGGCCAGACACATCCTTTCACTGCTAATGGTGAGGTATGTGGCTGTGTAAGGTTATCGGCTGTTTTGTATTTAATTGCAGTCTACCCCCTGTTTGTCTGAAAATTATCCAGTTACGGGACGAAATGTGAAATTAATGCAAGTTCTTTTTTTTATTTTTGTGTTACTGTTATCTCGGAAAGGCGAGCCTGCTGCAAAAATAATGAATGCATCTCGGGTTTTCACCCATAATCTGCTTTTAGCTTTTGGCCTCAGGATTATTTTTCTTCAGTGCCGATGCATCCACAGAGCACACTGTGCCGGTCTAGGATCAGCATACTGTACCTATGTAAACTACTCTTCTCTGGAATGTAATGGGCAATCACACTGGTTTAATGAGGGCATGTTCACCCAGGGCCAAATGTAATTGCATGCCCTCACAAGTGACCATCAGACTGGGGCGACGATTAACAGCCAATCAAGGAGGATGGCTGCGCAGTCGACTGTACTTCGTAGGGCAGAGGGTGAACGACAGAGAACGAGTGAAGTGACAGAGACAGAGGATGGGTTCAACTCAACACAGGAGAGTAGAAGGCCATCTGCTCCATATGTAGTGGTGCTGCATCTGTCAGCAATGCTGCCTTATCCTCCCTCTTTGTTTCCTGACTCAATTTCGCCAGTGAAAGTCGAGCCATGTTTTCCAGTGCAAAAAAAAAAAAAAGTTTGCACATGTTCTGCATAAGTGAGAGAAATATAATAAGTATGCCTTTGCTTGCCGGTGAACCAACAGTCCTCCCTTCCAAGATCGAGGGGAGTATCTCGTAGGTAGAGTGGCTCATGCAAACAGTTTACTTACCATTGTTCATTTTACAGTACAAGATGGTGAGTGGACATACCTGGTTAAATTTGAGAAAACCTTTGAAAACTGCATACCCAATATCAGAATTCCCAGTTTTCCCAACAACTGTTATTATTTACCATTTATTGTGTGGCGTTTCAAATACAAATGTCAGTTTAAAAAAAAAAGAAAAAAAGGTTAAGGGTAGTTTAAGGGTAGTTATTAGAGAGAAAAAGGTCATCATCTGAGATTCCTGCTTCGGAAACCTGTTAGGTGCACACCTTACAAGGCAGAGCTTGCTCGACCCTGTCTGCTCTGACAAGTCAATAAAACCCACTGGTATGCTGAACATTTTTGGAAGGAGAGATAGATACGAGGGAGCGGAGGAATTTGATCAGGCAGAGAGCCAGCCTTCTGTTCATTACAGAGTTTTCCAACAGTGACACGCCCTCCCAGTGAGCACACCTCAACCTGAGGAAAAGTATTACTGACTGGCACGTCAGCCGAGACCTGCACCCACCCCCTTTGCTTCCCCCCTCGCCTGCCTGTCTTTTTTCTCTGTCACACAAGCACGCATGCAGGCATGCACACACGCTCTCTCGCTCTCTCTCGCGCTCTCTCTCTCTCCCCCTCTTTCTCTCTCTCTCTCTCTTCCTCTCAGTCACTCTGGGGTTACATGGAGAAGGATGGGAGGGAAAGTGGAAAGTATGAAAAGTGGATCATCCAGCTTGAAAATCCAGGACAGATGTGAGATGACAGGGGTGGGAGAGACGGAGGTGGTGGGGGAGTGAGGGGTGTATGTGAGAATCCCAAGATTTAGTGAGAGTTGTAAAACTGCGGCCTTTTCATTGCGCTTGTTTAGATTATCCCACTACACTGCGGTCACAGCCCCCGGAAGGTGATGAGAACTGACCTGTTAGCGGTATGTTGCAGCCCAGTATAGTGGGGTGGGGGGGTGTATGTGGCACAAGGGCTGGGGGAGGTGGTGGGTGATGCACGTTGTGAGTACATGATCTTATGTCATCGCTTTGGCTTGGGTCGCATCATTTCTGCACCCCTCCAAATAACAGAGAGGGCAATCTATTATTCTGACAACAAAGCTGTGCCACGGTTCACTCACTCAGTGCCGTGTTTGTGTTGGTATGCTCCCTGTTTGCAGCCGTAACCTATTGCTCTCCACTTAACCCCTTTATTGTTTTCAGCAACTGCTGGAAAGCGTGGCGTTTCTCCAGCGTGTGTGTGTATATACCGGCTGCCATGGGAACAGGCTGATCCTTCTCAACCTCCTCTAAATAGGGTAACACTTTCATGGAGCTTGCTTTGACTTAATATGATGTACTGCGTGTCCGACAGTTGGCACCGTTCACCTCTGCCGCGCTTGATAAATACCACACGTTGTGTATTTTCCTGCACAGAAGGCAATCCCAAGAAAGAAAGATCCCCCTTTCCCCCCCACTTATATATCATCAAAGGCAACACGTTTACTCTAGCTGCAGATAATTATCACCTCTCCCGAACATGTTTTTTCCTAATAATGATCCCGGGAATTTGTATACTGTAGCCCCCCCCCCCCCCCCCCCCCCCGCCGGTGAGATAAACAGTCAGGTGTGTCACCTTGTAACGAACCCGTCTCTGAGGAACGAGCCTATTAATTGGAGGGATGTAATTACATTCACGACACCCCCAGGGCCCGTCTCATTTAGTCATCGAAGAGTTACCGCTCTGGAGTGTAATTAGAGAATGTAATCACACAGGTATGGACCTCCAGGATTCATTTTTCAGCCTGACTGAAGGGCGGATTGAAACTACATCTGCGGTTGAGTAAGAGGCAGGCACTGTTTACAAGCTGGCATGTGTTCAGCCGCCACATGCAGTGGCACCGGGCTGCACAGCCGTACCAAAACGAGTTCACCGTAATGACACAACACGCATACACACAAATGCACAAAACACACAGCCATGCACGCATGAATGGGTGGTGCTGCAAACTTGTTTGACGTGGATGAATTCCTCTTCTCGTAAGAGGGGTGTTTGTGCGGGCATGTGTGTGTGTGTGTGTGTCTCACTGTAAATGCCCATGTGTGTTATGCCACCCTCGGGTGGCACTTTTGCCAATGGTAACAGGTGACCTCATCTCATTATATCTTTCCGGTCTCAAATGCCATCCAATAAAACTATTCATTTCTCACCTCTTCACACACACACACACACACACACACACACACACACACACACACACACACACACACACACACACACACACACACACGCACGCACACACACACACACACACGCACACACACACACACACACACACACTCTCTCCTGCCATTAAAACACCTCTCAGCCCTCCTTGAGAACTCCCCCTGACACCCTCCCTGAAAAGACCCCAAGACAAGGGCAGGCAGAACATACAGGAACTGCATGCCATGCTACGAAGTGTTTGTGATTTATTTCTCGGTGAGATGCGATCCATCATTCCAGCCTGAGACGTATCTTGTGATGTAGGTTCAGCTTTAGTAGATGCTGAAGGCCACTGAGTGCCTAATGAATGAAGCTGCGAGGCACGGTGAACTCTCTTTCTGCAGGGTGGACTGGTTGGAATTCCAAGGTAAAAACAAGAGATGAAAAAGGTCTGGATCTTCATGGTTTCCCCATCTGTCCTACGTGCCATGTGTCTGTCCTGCAGGTGTGCTGGTTCCCAATCTAAAATAAGAGAACCTGGCCTCAAGATTTTGTGCAAGACTACATATAGATGCTTTGAGGCTACATTTATGGATCAGCTCGCCCCACCTATTCCCGTCTTTACTCACTGACAGCTGGATAGAATATCGCTCTTCTCGATATTGAACCCGTTCGCAGGTTTTATCGGTTTCGGCAGACACTTGGAAATCAAAAGCTTTGACTGTAAAGTTTGAACCATGAAGTCAAAAACGATGCCTTGTGCAAAGCCTTGAGCATCGTACTCAAAAGAAGACAACCCTGGAACAGAAAAGGGAGGAATTAAAGAAATAATAAAAGTTTTTTTTTTCTTTTTTCAAAATCGTTATTTTCCCAAAGATTTTTTATTTTCCAAACTGGCAATGCATCATTATGATGGAATGGGGAAAAGATAGATGGTGGCAAACCTTCAGCTTGCTTAAATAGATAATTCTTTTTTTCCCCCCCTGTGATCTGCAGCCAATAACTCAGCCTTTGATGTGTTTAATAAAGCTAATATTGATTAATGAAATGTCGAGCTACATGGATGGAGATTAAGTTTAATATCTTCTCGGCTATCCATGTGGAATATTAATCATGAACAAGGAGGTGCGGAGAGAGCGTTGCACTGCTCAAGCGCCGAGAGAAAGGTTGAGTCACTGCAGAAAGTGGGGTATTGAGCGCTGTTCTCTCCGAGGGATTGAATCATGCATGGACAGCAGAAACACAGAGCCGTAATCCACCAGGATGTCAACATGGGGTGAGGGGTAAGGGTGACACATCGTGTATCATCTTACATGCCCCAACGCTGCTTCAAGTAAACCTCACGACAGCAGAATGATTGAGTAACAACTTACTGTAAAACCACTCCCCAACAATTTCAGATTCGAAATGATTGTGCATGCATGTGTGTGTGTGTGCGTGCGTGTGTGTGTGCGTGCATGCCCAAGAGTCTGTTCCTTCATCTAAGGCCTTAGCATTGCCCGTAGGCACACATTGATTGAGCTTACTATATCACCCCAGGATCGCTGTAAGTAAGATAGATATGATAGCTGGGGCATAATGTGGGCTGCATTCATCATCGTTATTCTGAAATCTTCATTACTGCTGGAAGTACAGGAAGGTTAGCTGAGCGTTTTGCACAAAGCAGCATTTCCCATTACATGGCGGTAGCCGCCGTACACGACGGCTCCGCCACGCGTGCAGTAAGCGCGCCCACCTAGCACACCTAGCCCGTCGTGCACAATGCTGGCTGGCAAGAAAACAACAGGGTCGGGCCTCGTTTATCCATCATAATTTTATTCAACAATATAATTTTCTTCAGAGTACAATCAATTAAAGATACATGTGAAAAAATATATCGGCTATTTTAAATACAAAGAGAAAAAAAACAAACATTAAGGCAATTCAATGAAAAATTTTAGAAAACTGGAAGCAACAGTCTCGACAGCATGATGGATTGGGAAAAAATGTGTTACATCTGCTGTGTGTATACTTCTAAGGCACTATATTCATGTGGATCCCCATCGCATGCTCGTTGCTGAAACCACAGAAACCATTTATAAGGGCTCACGGTTTTACTTTTAGCAAAGGTTGAAAACTGAAGTTTGCTGTGAGAGTGGTGAGTAGTTGAACAACAACTCGGTTTTGTGATTTCTTTTTTTTTCTTCTTCTTCTTCTTCTTCTTCTTCTTCTCAGTGCTGCACATCTACAGTGTACATAGTTTCAGCAATAGGCCAAAGCAGACACGGAGAACCATGAAAGGGCAAAGCGAGGAATGAAAAAGGTTTTCCCATTCAGCCGAGAATGTGGCGGAGCCGCGTTAACTCATTAATAATTCCTTGTGTCAAATAAGAGCAAGCTTCGGGGGTCATGCATTGTAATTATCCCTCTCACGCAAGCTAGCTTAATGCCAGTGTGACTTATTGACTGGGACCGACATTAGAAAGCCCAGCTCACTGTGGCAACAAGTAGCAGTCAGTTGGCCCTAAACAAGCACAGGGCCGAATCGTGCCAAACTGTGTTATGAATGCCATCATTTCCTGAGCATGTTCTTGAGTTAAGCACTCACTGTTATTGCCTCTCTGAACCAAGGTGGACTATTTAAAAAGGCAGCTGTGGAGCAGAGAAAGGGTTCATAGGCGAGGGTTGTTAAGATGGCATCACAGAAACACATTAAAAGCTTGAACACATCCACTGAACCTGCTGGTGTGAACAAGCTCTTTCTCACTCTTTCCCTCTTTACTCCTCTCTCTCCTCTGTCTCTCCCTCACTCTTTCCCTACTCCTTTCTCTCCTCTTTGTCTCTCCCTTGCTCTCTCTCACTCTCTCTTGCTCTCTCTCTCTCTGCCTCAGTCTTTCCCACTTTCAAGTGCATGCAAAACACAAGCCACCCCCCCACCCCACCCCCAAGAAGAATATCAACATATAGATGAATGCACACACACACACACACACACATACATATACACACAAACCAGTGAGCACACACGCAGACTGTAGATTGCTACTTAGGTATGTACATGACTTAACTCTTTGGGAGACTGTGGGCATCAAGCCTGTTGTCACGCAACGGGAAGCACTCAGTCAGCTCGCTGCACTCCATGCAACTGGCAAATGCCCCTCTCCCTAACACTTCTAAACCGTGCCGGACCGTTCTGGAAATGGTTAGTAATCAGTATATAAACACAGGCAAACTCACATGAATAGGATGGTGCAACAGTACTGACCCGTGCAAAATTTAATGACACAAGCTGTGATTTTAAAGGTCTGTATATGCTTTTGCATAGGAAAGCTGATTTCTACATGTAAGTCTGCCATATAATGGAGATGGAGTTTCTCCTTTTTTTTTTTGAAGACGCTGGATTAAAGTATGCAAGCGTTGGTTTGAAGAAATTGATGTGGTAAGTTTGGTTATAGCTGCATCAAGCACAGGCTCAGGATAAAAAGAGAATAAATTCATCACAGGTAACAGCAGGATGTGTGTCCACTAAGCCTCTTTCCCGAGCACCGCTGCTTTTTTTTGCTTTTTTTTTTTTACCAGTTATTTCCACACTGAATAAAGAGCATTTTGCAGCCAACAGAACGAGAAAGTGCTGCACCCACTGATTTTTTTTTCAAGCATGCCCCCCTTTTTTGTTATCCAACTGTGGGCTGTCCAATTTGAAATAGTTTTAACTGTTCGGTTAAGTACTGTGCTTTCTGTCCTTCTTGTTCCCTCTTAAGGTGTCAGGTAAGATGTTGATGCCGAAGCAGGCAAAATCCACATACACAACATGTCATTCCAAACACCAATAATAATAATAATAATAATAATAAAAAAAAAATTCCTTAGCACTTCTCGGCACTTTGCCAGAGAAAGAAGCCCCATGGACACAGGCTCGTAGTTTCACCTGGGCTGAGTTTGACTAACTGGAGAAAGCTGTGTTGAGATTTGGTGTGTGGCTTTATGGACGTTAAGAGTTTAAAGTAAGGCTGTGCTTTACATTCAGTTTATGGATGCAATGTATGTACTGTATGCTGTACTGGTATCTGCAGTACTACGCTAGGTTACGCTTTGCTAATCAGGGCTGGATTGGGTGTGGTTGTGCTGCGGGGGTGGGGGGGTGGCTGCGTTCAGAAGGCGTAGGGCCCGACTATGATGGTGAGCCGCAGCAGTGAGTTGGTGCGGTAGTTCATGGTCATGTGGTGAGTGATCATCTCCAAATCCACAGTGTGCTCTCTGGGGCCTGACAGAGGTTTGGTCATCACCAGCATGGCACTCATATTGCTCGAACGCTGGAAATAAAATGAATTCATGAATATGAATAGATAGATAGATAGATAGATAGATAGATAGATAGATAGATAGATAGATAGATAGATAGATAGATAGATAGATAGATAGATAGGATATCATTTCTACCTTTGATTATAGTTTAATTATGTATTTGTAAACATGTATAGGGTGATGCTTTTATTGAGAAAGTATGATGAAATGAGATGTACCCTGTGTATGCATTGTATGGTACTAAACTGTTTTTTTTTTTGGAGGGGGGGGGTGGATTTTTCCCCGTTTTCTCCCCAGTTGTATCCAGCCAATTACCCCACTGTTCCGAGCCGTCCTGGTCGCTGCTC
>NW_026611449.1:0-5000 GCF_029633865.1 Lampris incognitus
CATCGAAAGTTGATAGGGCAGACATTCGAATGAGACGTCGCCTCCGCGGAGGGCAGGCGATCGGCCCGAGGTTATCTAGAGTCACCAAAGCGGTCCGAGGCGCCGCCACCTTACGGAGGAGGAGGAGCGCCCCGCGAGGGTTTTGGATCTGATAAATGCACGCATCCCCGAAGGTCAGCGCTCGTCGGCATGTATTAGCTCTAGAATTGCCACAGTTATCCAAGTAACGGAAGAGCGATCAAAGGAACCATAACTGATTTAATGAGCCATTCGCAGTTTCACTGTACGGACCGTGTGTACTTAGACTTGCATGGCTTAATCTTTGAGACAAGCATATGCTACTGGCAGGATCAACCAGGTAGCCTCTTGTCGCCGAGCCCGGCAAGAAACACCGGGCTGCTGTGCGCACCCGAAAACCGAGAGCTCGTGCTGCTGCTGCTGCTGCTGCTGCCGCTGCCGCCGCTGCCGCTGCCGCTGCCGCTGCCGCTGCCGCCGCCGCTCTGTACGGACGGGTAAGTGACGGATCCCGCGGCCGGGTTCGGTAAACACCGGTCGGGAATTCGACCCTTCCTTTGAGGTGGAAAGAAGAAAAACCCCAGACGTTTCTCTTCTTTTTCTTTTTCACGCGTGCGAGTGTAGCATGGTTAAAAACGTCATAACCAACATATGTTGTATCATTTACACAAAGTATCACGACGTGATTCTTATCATTGTCATTACCAACGCTTATAGTAGCCCCTCCCAGTTAGTAACCCCTCCCTGTTGTGACGCCATTTCCTGTTAGAGGCCCAAAACGTATGCACGTGTTCATTTTTGTCTGCCCCTGTAATTTATTTTATCCATTCCTAATGTGGGTCCCAATTTCTGCGTATGCTACAGTGGGAGCAGATCTAAAGTTTCCAGAAATCTGTCCTGTTTATACGCGACTGCTATGTTTTATGTGTTTTTGTAACAAAAAAAAAACCTGTATTGACGTCCCCTGAAGCTTCCAGAAACCTGCTCTGTTTATATGCGACAGAATACAGATCCCATGAAGGAGACAAATTGTCCTGTCTTTCCTACACAACGCAATGAAAAAGTAGACCGGTCACACGAGGACTTTGAGAAAATGTCTTCCGGGAAGCCCCGCGAGGTAAACACGGAGCTGTTCCACCCCTCCCCATACAGATGTTGGAGGGGGGGGGGGGGGGGGCCGCAAGCCTCGCGAGGGGAGCCGTGGAAGAGCAACTGGGATAGACGGTCCGGCTGAGCACCGCCGAGCACGCTGTCGAGCTGTGCAACGGAGAGGACGACTACGCGGTAGAGCCCCTCCCACTCCGCACTCTGCTCGCCACTAAGAACATTAAATAAAGGACATCGATCCGCCAGACCGGAGGAACCGACCGCCCGAACGCCGGCAAAGCCGGCCGGCGGACACCCTCCGAAGGCGTGTTAAGTTGGCCCATCGATCAGGACACAAACACGCAACAAATCCAGTCCGGGGTGTGGTGTAAGCAGCCCTACCAGAGAAATCACCTAACCCTAACCCTAAACGTACGGCAGACGCGTCCCCTGGCTCTCACATTGACAACTGAGAGGCTTCTGAAAACCTGGCCACGCCCATCAGTAAAAACCACTACAGCAAGTGACGACATATGTACCTTCAAAGTGCTGTACTACAGGGTGCTGTTCAAAAGGTATCTATCCCGTTTACTCTCTATGCTTCATATATCATCATATTATTGAAAAGTGCAAGCCTTTAGGGACAACAGCAACTCAAGTCGCCAACGCTCTGTTGACTCAATAACTGCAGAGATCCAAACTTCTCCTGGCATTAACATCGGCACAAAAACTGTGCGCCGGGAGCTTCGTGGAATATGGGTTTCTATGGATTCAGAATGACATGTCAGAAAAGCTCCTGTAGGTGTAATGGTCAGTTATCTCAATACTTTTGGACATATATTGTGCGTGTGCGTGTGTCTGTGATACCTAACATAAACACACCTGTATTACTAGAATTGATAGTTCACGCCACAAAAGTGAGGGGCAAACATAGAAAAGCGTGCAACCCAGCCACTGAGGATGCACAAGCCAATGCATTCTTAGTGCAGGTCCCAAGCCAGGACAAATGGGGAGGGTTACGTCAGGAAGGGCATCCGGCGTCAAATCTTTGCCAAATCAAATATGCGGATCATAAATAAGATTTCCATACCGGATCGGTCGAGGCCCGGGTTACCGACGACCGCCATCGGTACTGTTAACCAGCGGAGTGCCGGTGGAAACTAGGCTACTGTTGGGCGAAGGAAAAGGAGAGGGGGAAGGCATGTCCAGAGGCAGCTAGAGAGGAGGAAGGGTAGGCGTGTGGAGGTGAGAGTCAGTCGGAACTTTGAATGTTGGCACTATGGCTAGTAAAGGGAGAGAGCAGGCTGACGTGATGGAAAGAAGAAAGGTGACAAGAGACAAGGTGGAAGGGGAGTAAGGCCAGGAGTATCGCAGGTGGGTTCAAACTCTTCTACCATGGTGCGAATGGGAGGAGAAATGGGGTAGGGGTCATTCTGAAGGAAGAGTATGTCAAGAGCGTGCTGGAGGTGAACACAGTGTCAGACAGAGTGAGGATTATGAAGCTGGAAATCGAAGGTGTATTGCTGACGGTTATCAGCGCATATGCCCCGCAAGTCGGGTGTAAGATGGACGAAAAAGAAGAATTCTGGAGTTGAGTTGGACGACGTGGTGGAAAGGGTACCCAAGGAGGAGGGAGTGGTGATTGGAGCGGACTTCGATGGACACGTTGCTGAAGGGAACAGAGGTGATGAGGAGTTGATGGTAAGGTATGGAATCGAGGAGAGACATGTGGAAGGACAGATGGTGTTCGATTTTGCGAAAAGGATGGAAATGGCTGAGGTGAATACATATTTCAAGAAGAGGGAGGAGCACAGGGTGACGACGTATACGAGTGGAGGAAAGTGCACACAGGTGGACTATATCTTGTGTAGAAGGCGCGATGTAAAACGGATTGCATACTGCAAGGTGGTGACAGGGGAGAACGTAGCTAGGCAGCATCGGATGGTGGTCTGTAAGATGACTTTGGAGACCAACATGAGGAAGCGAGTGAAGACACAGCCGAAGATCAAATGGTGGAAGTTGAAGAAGGAAGACTGTTGTGTGGAGTTCAGGCAGGAGTTAACACAGGCACTGAGTGGTAGTGAAGAGTTGCCAGATGGCTGGGCAAGCGCTGCAGAAATAGCGAGGAAGACAGCTAGGAATGTACTTGGTGTGTCATCGGGACAGAGGAAGGAAGACAAGGAGACTTGGCGGTGGTGGTGGTGGTGGTGGTGGAAGGAGGAAGTAGAGCAAAGTATACAGAGGAAAAGGTTGGCAAAGAAGAAGTGGGATAGTCAGAGAGATGAAGAAAGTACACAGGAGTACAAGGAGATGCAGCGTAAAGCAAAGAGAGAGGTGGCAAAGGTAAAGGAAAAGTCGTACGGTGAGCTGTATGACAGGTTAGACACTAAGGAAGGAGAAAAAGACTTGTACAGATTGGCTAGACAGAGAGACCGAGCTGCCGAGGATGTGCGACAAGTTAGGGCGATCAAAGATACAGATGGAAATGTGCTGCCAAGCGAGGAGAGTGTGCTACGAAGTGGAAGGACTACTTTGACGGGCTGATAAATGAAGAAAATGAGAGAGACAGAGAGAGAGAGAGAGAGAGAGAGAGAGAGAGAGAGAGAGAGAGAAAAGGTTGGTTGATTGAGAAGTATAGAGAAGGCCAGAAAGAGTTGCATTGTGTCTTTGTAGATTTACACAAAGCATACGACAGGGTGCCGAGAGAGGAGGTGTGATATTGTAGGAGGAAGTCAAGAGTTGCAGAGAAGTATGTAGGAGTGGTGCAGGCTATGTATGAGGGAAGTGTGACAATGCTGAGGTGCGTGGTTGGAATGACAGATGGGTTCAAGGTGGAGGTGGGATTACATCAAGGATCGGCTCTGAGCCCTTTCTTGGTTGCAACGGTGATGGACAGGTTGACGGACAAGATCAGGCAGGAGTCTCCATGGACGATGATGTTCGCGGATGACATTGTCATCTGTAGCGACAGTAGGGTGCAGTTCATTGTGAGGAGAGCCTGGAGAGGTGGAGGTATGCACTGGAGAGAAGAGGAATGAAAGTCAGTAGGAGCAAGACGGAATACCTACGCGTGAGGAGGTGACAAAGGCATTTCACTTTAAATACTTGGGGTCAACTGTCCAAAGTAACGGGGAGTGCAGGAGAGAGGTGAAGAAGAGAGTGCAGGCAGGCAGGCAGGCAGGCAGGCAGGCAGGCAGGCAGGCAGGCAGGCAGGCAGGCAGGCAGGCAGGCAGGCAGGCAGACGGGCAGGCAGGGTGGAGTGGGTGGAGAAGAGTGTCAGGACAGAAGGGTACCAGCAACAGTTAAAGGGAAGGTTAACAAGATGTTCGTGAGACCAGCTACGTTATATGATTTAGAGACAGTGGCACTGACGAAAAGACAGCAGGAGGCGGAGCTGGAGGTGGCAGAGTTGAGGATGCTAACATTTTCACTGGGAGTAACGAAGAAGAGCAAGATTAGGAACGATTGCTCAAGTTGGACGGTTTGGATGCTGAATATGGAGCTGCCAGGAAAGAGGAAAAGAGGAAGGCCAAAGAGGAGGTTTATGGATGTGGTGAGGGAAGACATGCAGGTGGATGGTGTGACAGAGGAACACGCAGAAGACAGGAAGACATGGAAACGGATGATCCGCTGTGGCGATCCCTAACGGCAGAAGCCGAAAGTCGTAGTAGTAAACATAGAAAATCGTGCACGGCAGCCTTCTAAACTGTTTCTCTTGGTGGTGCTCTGTGTGTGTGTGCTCTGTATGCTCTCTCTCTCAGCTGAGAATCACCTCTAAGCAAAGGTCTACTTACTCTACTGCTAATTCACTGCCGGTGGCTCGGTTAAACAGAGGGAACCGTAAACAAAAGGATATATTATTTCCCCGCCCCGCCCCACACACACACGCACACACAAAA
>NW_026611449.1:27500-29410 GCF_029633865.1 Lampris incognitus
AGGAGGGAGTGGTGATTGGAGCGGACTTCGATGGACACGTTGCTGAAGGGAACAGAGGTGATGAGGAGTTGATGGTAAGGTATGGAATCGAGGAGAGACATGTGGAAGGACAGATGGTGTTCGATTTTGCGAAAAGGATGGAAATGGCTGAGGTGAATACATATTTCAAGAAGAGGGAGGAGCACAGGGTGACGACGTATACGAGTGGAGGAAAGTGCACACAGGTGGACTATATCTTGTGTAGAAGGCGCGATGTAAAACGGATTGCATACTGCAAGGTGGTGACAGGGGAGAACGTAGCTAGGCAGCATCGGATGGTGGTCTGTAAGATGACTTTGGAGACCAACATGAGGAAGCGAGTGAAGACACAGCCGAAGATCAAATGGTGGAAGTTGAAGAAGGAAGACTGTTGTGTGGAGTTCAGGCAGGAGTTAACACAGGCACTGAGTGGTAGTGAAGAGTTGCCAGATGGCTGGGCAAGCGCTGCAGAAATAGCGAGGAAGACAGCTAGGAATGTACTTGGTGTGTCATCGGGACAGAGGAAGGAAGACAAGGAGACTTGGCGGTGGTGGTGGTGGTGGTGGTGGAAGGAGGAAGTAGAGCAAAGTATACAGAGGAAAAGGTTGGCAAAGAAGAAGTGGGATAGTCAGAGAGATGAAGAAAGTACACAGGAGTACAAGGAGATGCAGCGTAAAGCAAAGAGAGAGGTGGCAAAGGTAAAGGAAAAGTCGTACGGTGAGCTGTATGACAGGTTAGACACTAAGGAAGGAGAAAAAGACTTGTACAGATTGGCTAGACAGAGAGACCGAGCTGCCGAGGATGTGCGACAAGTTAGGGCGATCAAAGATACAGATGGAAATGTGCTGCCAAGCGAGGAGAGTGTGCTACGAAGTGGAAGGACTACTTTGACGGGCTGATAAATGAAGAAAATGAGAGAGACAGAGAGAGAGAGAGAGAGAGAGAGAGAGAGAGAGAGAGAGAGAGAGAGAAAAGGTTGGTTGATTGAGAAGTATAGAGAAGGCCAGAAAGAGTTGCATTGTGTCTTTGTAGATTTACACAAAGCATACGACAGGGTGCCGAGAGAGGAGGTGTGATATTGTAGGAGGAAGTCAAGAGTTGCAGAGAAGTATGTAGGAGTGGTGCAGGCTATGTATGAGGGAAGTGTGACAATGCTGAGGTGCGTGGTTGGAATGACAGATGGGTTCAAGGTGGAGGTGGGATTACATCAAGGATCGGCTCTGAGCCCTTTCTTGGTTGCAACGGTGATGGACAGGTTGACGGACAAGATCAGGCAGGAGTCTCCATGGACGATGATGTTCGCGGATGACATTGTCATCTGTAGCGACAGTAGGGTGCAGTTCATTGTGAGGAGAGCCTGGAGAGGTGGAGGTATGCACTGGAGAGAAGAGGAATGAAAGTCAGTAGGAGCAAGACGGAATACCTACGCGTGAGGAGGTGACAAAGGCATTTCACTTTAAATACTTGGGGTCAACTGTCCAAAGTAACGGGGAGTGCAGGAGAGAGGTGAAGAAGAGAGTGCAGGCAGGCAGGCAGGCAGGCAGGCAGGCAGGCAGGCAGGCAGGCAGGCAGGCAGGCAGGCAGGCAGGCAGACGGGCAGGCAGGGTGGAGTGGGTGGAGAAGAGTGTCAGGACAGAAGGGTACCAGCAACAGTTAAAGGGAAGGTTAACAAGATGTTCGTGAGACCAGCTACGTTATATGATTTAGAGACAGTGGCACTGACGAAAAGACAGCAGGAGGCGGAGCTGGAGGTGGCAGAGTTGAGGATGCTAACATTTTCACTGGGAGTAACGAAGAAGAGCAAGATTAGGAACGATTGCTCAAGTTGGACGGTTTGGATGCTGAATATGGAGCTGCCAGGAAAGAGGAAAAGAGGAAGGCCAAAGAGGAGG
>NW_026611450.1:0-29217 GCF_029633865.1 Lampris incognitus
TAGCCACGAAAACATTTCCCCCCGGTATGATGAGACAAGTTAACAAACTCACGGCCTTCATCAAACCGGCAGCTCCCACACAACACACACACAACAGAGTGGCAGAAAACACCATCTCCTGGATGGAAAACAACATGGCCATTTTACAGGAACATTACCGGGCCACTATGGCAACCTTCACTGACACACCCAAAGATGCCTTAGCCCTCCGGATTGCTATTGGTTGGGCTAGGAAGAAATATGGCCAAAAACTCAAACAGGACACCATTCACACAGTAGAACACATCTTAGACATTCACCCACACAATCGCACACCAGCCGACCCACAACCCTGCCCCCCCCCTCCTCCCCCTCCTCCTCCTCCCCCTCCCCGCGCTCATCACACACTCACCGCAAATACACAATCTCGGCCACTCATCCAAGGGGGGACAGAAGAAGACTTTCCACCCCTACCGAGGGCAAGGGCCCCATACAAACTATATTCACTTTACCTAGGTCCACGCGCTTCCCTCTCCGAAGAAATCGCCCGCCCCACATCAATTGCCCCAACAAACCGACACTCACCACTCACACAGACGACGGCAACCTGCCAAACAGCAGACCAGCCAAAAAAGTCGTCACAGCCCTCCTCAGTCCCACTACCCATCACAACACCCCAAGTAACCCCAACACCCACCACCCAACCCCGTAGCGGACCGCTAAAACCACTGACCGCCCTGCGGGACAGCCACGCTCAGGTCCATGCGCCACCCCAGACAGTAACACCACCACACACCACCCCGGACTTTGCGACTACCACCTTGGACGGACCCCTCAGGGAGTCTAACGTGGCCGTAACGACGGAGGACTCAATTCTTCCCCTCTCTCTATCCCCCACAGATCTCCCCGGCGGGCGGACCGGCTCGGTTGGGCAGCAAACCTCTCCCAGCCATCTCAAAAAAACACAGGGTGAAAAGGGTGAAACAACCATGATGAGCGGGACGCAGAAGGTCGATATGGCCGCAACAAGAGCCCATTCTGAACCCTCCACCCAACAAGATGGTGGGGCCTCGCTGCCTGGCCACCCCGGTCCGCGGGCCGCGACACCAGAAATAGACAATCGGCTCCCCACACACCCGCTATCCCCTACCACACCGTTTGCCCGGGCGCTGGGCACACCCCCCCTCCGCCAATCTCCATTCAGACCCACCTACCACATAGCGAGAGCGCACCTTAAAATAACAGCCTGGAATTTTAAACCCCGTAGACCCATCATTATCCTGGGTGATTCAAACATCAATAGGATCCCCCCTCACCACAACCCCGACATACAACTCGACAGTTATCCGGGAGCCACGCTGTATACTTTTCTGAAAGTATGCGAAAAGGCACCGATTTACCCGAACACCAAAATCGCGGTATTCTCAATTGGCCTCAACAACAGGGACCGGGACGCAAAACAAACCTCCATAAAACAGCTCAGAGCACTTTACAGACAGGCCAAAATCACCTTCCCAAATGCAGACATTTACTTCCCCATTATAAATTACTCCTCACGGCTCCCGCCAACCCACCAGGACAATTTGAAAATCATTAACAACACCATAGCCACACACCTCCCCTTCCTGGCAGAAATCCCACATGACACCTTCACCACGGAAAAAGATAACCTCCACTGGACAGCGTCCACAGCCCGCAATATCTTCCAACATTGGTGCAAACAATTAAATTTAACGTCGGCCTGAAGCCTAACCGGGCACGGGACGAGCACACCCCAGCATACCCACGACCGGACACACACCGCAATCGGGACCTGGTCTGGAATTCAGAATCACAAATTTGTAATCTGGCAACATTGTTCACTCCCACCACACCACAACGCCATCTCTTGGAGAGGGGGCTCACCTTCATCCCACGTCCCACCAACTTTGACTGGGAGCAACTTCATAGGGACCTACACAATTACCACAGACGAATAAAACTCAAAAATTATTTCCATCCCGACTCCCAACAACAACGACAACACAAACAATTCAGCCACCCGTCCACCTGGGAACCGGACAAGACCACCCTAGACCCGGAAACACAACACCTCATCCTCCAAGATAGACTGACTCTACGCCGCTACCGTCCCCCGGCGGATGTCCCAGACAACCTACCGGGGGCCGAACGCGCAGCGCTCAAACAACTAATCCATCACCCCAACATCATTATCAAACCGGCAGACAAAGGCAGCAAAATTGTAATCATGGACAGACAACAATACTCACTGGAGGCGAACAGACAGCTAAACAACACCACCTACTATAGACCCCTGGACGATACAATACAACCCCAGACCCAAATTCAAATCCGGACCATTATTCAGTCGCTACATAACAAAAAATACATTTCGGCCAAACAAAAACACTATCTATTCGGACCACAAAACCCACGACCCCGCTATTTTTATCTCCTACCAAAAATCCACAAAGAGCCACAAACTTGGACCGTTCCCTTTGAGGTTCCTCCCGGCCGCCCTATAGTCTCGGACTGCAATAGCGCCACCTACCACATTAGCCAATACATCGACCACTTCTTGGGCCCTCTCTCCACCCGACACCCCAGCTACATTAAAGACACATACCACTTCCTGGAAATCATCCGCTCCATGGCCGTCCCCGCCAACGCGTATGTATTCACAATTGACGTGGATAGCCTGTATACCAATATTAACACACAACTGGGTTTACAAGTCATCTCATCCGTTTTTTCTCGCAACCCGGACGACACACGACCGGATGCAGAAATCCTTCAACTCCTAGAATTGTGCCTGAAAAACAACGACTTCCTATTCAACAACCAATATTATCTCCAGGTGACCGGGACGGCCATGGGCCAGAGATTCGCACCATCCTATGCCAACCTCTACATGAGTGAATGGGAGCGAGAGGCCTTGGACAAATGCCCCCTAAAACCCACCCTCTACCTTCGGTTTTTAGACGACATTTTCGGAATCTGGCCACACGACCTGGCACAATTCTCAGACTTCATCCACATTCTCAATAATCATCACCCCTCCATCAAAATCAAACACACCATAGAATCGGAACAAATCAACTTCCTGGACACCACAGTCTATTTCAGGCCACTCAACACCACGCAGAAAACACTCCAGACCAAAGTTTATTTCAAACCAACGGACACACACTCACTATTACACAAAAATAGTTACCATCCAAGACACACGTTCATAGGCATAGTCAAATCACAACTCATCCGTTTCCGTCGCATTTGCTCAGACATCTCAGACTTCCACTCAGCCACCCAGATTCTGTTCAAAAGCCTCCGTAAACGAGGCTACTCCAAACGCTTCCTCCGCACCATTAAAAATAAAAACAACACCTTGGCTCCTCCCGTTCCCATTCGCTCACCCCCCCATCGGCCCCAGCCCCCGCCAACCCAGGTTCCCAGATCCGAGCTGCCTCCACCCTCTTCCCCCTACCTGAACCAAGGCCTGGATCCTCTAAACCCCAGCCCTGACACCCCCTCCCACCCTTATCCTGATCTTAACCACCCCCAACCCCATCCTTATCCTAACCCTAACCCCAACCCTAACCATAACCCCAACCCTAACCCTAACCCTAACCATAACCCCAACCCTAATCATAGCCCCAACCCTAACCCTAACCCTAACCACGACCCTAACCCTAAACTTAACCATGACCCTACCCCCGGTCCTTATCCTGAACCTAACTCTTCCCCCTTCCCCAATGAAGGCCTGCATCCCAACCCCCCTGTAGCGAGAGGCAGCTCGGGCCCACAACACACCGCCACAATTAGTTCACACCTCAACCCTACCCCGCCGCGGCACTTCATACCTCTCATCTCCACCTTTTCACACAAAATAACCGGTCTCCACCAGGCCATAAAGAACAGTTTCTCCAGTCTGCAGTCCCAGCACCCGGCTTTCCACAACAATAAAATCATATCCGCTTACAGAAAAAACAAGAGCCTCCACAACATACTGGTCAAATCCCAATTCTCCGATCACAGACCCACACCCCAATTACAATATGCACACCACTACAGAAACAGAAAATACATCCACAACCCACACACCAACACAGCTATGCCCACCTTGGGCTCATTCTCCGTCAACACCACAAACGTCGTTTACATCATCACATGCACCCTCTGCGACAAACACTACATTGGGGAAACCCGACACTCGATACATACACGACTCTCACAACACATACACAACATCATGGTAGGCAAACTTCGTACCCCCCTAATCACACACTTCCAAACGCACCCCTCCTCCCACCTCATCATCTCTGGCCTTGAAAACAACGATCACTGGACCGGGGGGCAGAGGAAGAGAGCGGAAAAACAGTGGATCCACAAGCTCCGGACGACCGCACCGGGAGGCCTCAATGATGACGTTTAATTACGCCGGCCCCTGTTTGCTCATGTCCATGCACCCGCCAACAACCATCTTTATCCATTGGGGGGACTAGTTCAGACACCGTAGGCCAGTGCAAATAAAGTCAATTACCGACACCCCAAACCCCAACCCTAACCCAACCCTAATCCAGCCAGTGCCACGGATCTGGACTCCCCCCTGCAACTCAGATAATCCGGAAACCCTACGTAAAAACGACCTCCACATTCTCTCACCATATCAGATTCCTTCTGTATTCACCCTCTTTCCCCACTCCATTCCACCCCACACACACACACACACACACACACACACACACACACACACACACACACGGAAAAAATAAATAAAAAAATAAAAAAAATAATAAAATAAAAAAATAAATTAATAATAATTATAATATTTGGTTGATGGGTGGGTGGGGGTGGCGCTCCGTTTTCTGCCGCCTGCGGGGCTCGATCGCGGCCCGCTGGGCTGACGGGCGGGCGCGCTATCCGCCACACCACATGGGCGTGGGAGTTTGCTCACACACATAGCTACACATAGTTACTTTGCCCCTCTGTCCTTCCGGGATCAATGACCAATCAGGGGGCTGCGTCTCCTGCCCCGCCGAGATTCAAAATACGAAGTGGCGTATGGGGTTGGCGCGGCGGTGTTGCCGCCGGGCTGATTGGACGCGTTTGTCCCGGAAGGGGGAGGGGGCTCCCGCGTCCACACACACTATATATACACCTTGGCTTGTCCTCTCTGCCTGTTCACCTCTGATGAAGCAACGTCTAGTTGCGAAACGTTGGGTGTTTGAACTCCAATGCGCTCGGGTATCGCTTCTTTTTTTAAAAAGGAATTTTCCGATTAGAGTTGTGCTCCCACTTCTTTGATCGGATGATTGGCTGTCGCAACATTATTAATTTCAAAACGGCGGTGGGGGACTCTTTTCCTCGGCCGCGCGCCCGGCCCGGGGCGTGCTGGGCCGCTCGCCCGGAGACGTCCACGCGGTCGGAGACTTCGACGAAAGCCGGGGGACGTGGTTTCGGCGGCGGCCGGGCCCGGGGCGGCGGCCGGGACGCCGGGCCGGCGCGTACTGAGGTAGGAGCCCGCCACCAGTCTAATTCTTCTTTTTTTCAGGAGCGGACCGACGCATTGGAGTTAACAGGTATGAACGGACAGCCAACACACAGAGCACACGCACGCGACTTCCATCCACGACCACACATGTCCATCGCCACACACCCAACACATAGATCACGACATGCGCGCGTACACGCGCACACGCACACACCGCCTCACATGCGGACCGGATACCCTTGCACACGCACACAATCTCGGCAGCCACTCACCTACAGACCCATCCAGCCGTCGACCCCAGAAACTAGACACAACAGCAAACGGTATTATAGGCTCATTCAGGCCACATACCACAAACGTGTCATAGATGAGGCCATAGCCACGAAAACATTTCCCCCCGGTATGATGAGACAAGTTAACAAACTCACGGCCTTCATCAAACCGGCAGCTCCCACACAACACACACACAACAGAGTGGCAGAAAACACCATCTCCTGGATGGAAAACAACATGGCCATTTTACAGGAACATTACCGGGCCACTATGGCAACCTTCACTGACACACCCAAAGATGCCTTAGCCCTCCGGATTGCTATTGGTTGGGCTAGGAAGAAATATGGCCAAAAACTCAAACAGGACACCATTCACACAGTAGAACACATCTTAGACATTCACCCACACAATCGCACACCAGCCGACCCACAACCCTGCCCCCCCCCTCCTCCCCCTCCTCCTCCTCCCCCTCCCCGCGCTCATCACACACTCACCGCAAATACACAATCTCGGCCACTCATCCAAGGGGGGACAGAAGAAGACTTTCCACCCCTACCGAGGGCAAGGGCCCCATACAAACTATATTCACTTTACCTAGGTCCACGCGCTTCCCTCTCCGAAGAAATCGCCCGCCCCACATCAATTGCCCCAACAAACCGACACTCACCACTCACACAGACGACGGCAACCTGCCAAACAGCAGACCAGCCAAAAAAGTCGTCACAGCCCTCCTCAGTCCCACTACCCATCACAACACCCCAAGTAACCCCAACACCCACCACCCAACCCCGTAGCGGACCGCTAAAACCACTGACCGCCCTGCGGGACAGCCACGCTCAGGTCCATGCGCCACCCCAGACAGTAACACCACCACACACCACCCCGGACTTTGCGACTACCACCTTGGACGGACCCCTCAGGGAGTCTAACGTGGCCGTAACGACGGAGGACTCAATTCTTCCCCTCTCTCTATCCCCCACAGATCTCCCCGGCGGGCGGACCGGCTCGGTTGGGCAGCAAACCTCTCCCAGCCATCTCAAAAAAACACAGGGTGAAAAGGGTGAAACAACCATGATGAGCGGGACGCAGAAGGTCGATATGGCCGCAACAAGAGCCCATTCTGAACCCTCCACCCAACAAGATGGTGGGGCCTCGCTGCCTGGCCACCCCGGTCCGCGGGCCGCGACACCAGAAATAGACAATCGGCTCCCCACACACCCGCTATCCCCTACCACACCGTTTGCCCGGGCGCTGGGCACACCCCCCCTCCGCCAATCTCCATTCAGACCCACCTACCACATAGCGAGAGCGCACCTTAAAATAACAGCCTGGAATTTTAAACCCCGTAGACCCATCATTATCCTGGGTGATTCAAACATCAATAGGATCCCCCCTCACCACAACCCCGACATACAACTCGACAGTTATCCGGGAGCCACGCTGTATACTTTTCTGAAAGTATGCGAAAAGGCACCGATTTACCCGAACACCAAAATCGCGGTATTCTCAATTGGCCTCAACAACAGGGACCGGGACGCAAAACAAACCTCCATAAAACAGCTCAGAGCACTTTACAGACAGGCCAAAATCACCTTCCCAAATGCAGACATTTACTTCCCCATTATAAATTACTCCTCACGGCTCCCGCCAACCCACCAGGACAATTTGAAAATCATTAACAACACCATAGCCACACACCTCCCCTTCCTGGCAGAAATCCCACATGACACCTTCACCACGGAAAAAGATAACCTCCACTGGACAGCGTCCACAGCCCGCAATATCTTCCAACATTGGTGCAAACAATTAAATTTAACGTCGGCCTGAAGCCTAACCGGGCACGGGACGAGCACACCCCAGCATACCCACGACCGGACACACACCGCAATCGGGACCTGGTCTGGAATTCAGAATCACAAATTTGTAATCTGGCAACATTGTTCACTCCCACCACACCACAACGCCATCTCTTGGAGAGGGGGCTCACCTTCATCCCACGTCCCACCAACTTTGACTGGGAGCAACTTCATAGGGACCTACACAATTACCACAGACGAATAAAACTCAAAAATTATTTCCATCCCGACTCCCAACAACAACGACAACACAAACAATTCAGCCACCCGTCCACCTGGGAACCGGACAAGACCACCCTAGACCCGGAAACACAACACCTCATCCTCCAAGATAGACTGACTCTACGCCGCTACCGTCCCCCGGCGGATGTCCCAGACAACCTACCGGGGGCCGAACGCGCAGCGCTCAAACAACTAATCCATCACCCCAACATCATTATCAAACCGGCAGACAAAGGCAGCAAAATTGTAATCATGGACAGACAACAATACTCACTGGAGGCGAACAGACAGCTAAACAACACCACCTACTATAGACCCCTGGACGATACAATACAACCCCAGACCCAAATTCAAATCCGGACCATTATTCAGTCGCTACATAACAAAAAATACATTTCGGCCAAACAAAAACACTATCTATTCGGACCACAAAACCCACGACCCCGCTATTTTTATCTCCTACCAAAAATCCACAAAGAGCCACAAACTTGGACCGTTCCCTTTGAGGTTCCTCCCGGCCGCCCTATAGTCTCGGACTGCAATAGCGCCACCTACCACATTAGCCAATACATCGACCACTTCTTGGGCCCTCTCTCCACCCGACACCCCAGCTACATTAAAGACACATACCACTTCCTGGAAATCATCCGCTCCATGGCCGTCCCCGCCAACGCGTATGTATTCACAATTGACGTGGATAGCCTGTATACCAATATTAACACACAACTGGGTTTACAAGTCATCTCATCCGTTTTTTCTCGCAACCCGGACGACACACGACCGGATGCAGAAATCCTTCAACTCCTAGAATTGTGCCTGAAAAACAACGACTTCCTATTCAACAACCAATATTATCTCCAGGTGACCGGGACGGCCATGGGCCAGAGATTCGCACCATCCTATGCCAACCTCTACATGAGTGAATGGGAGCGAGAGGCCTTGGACAAATGCCCCCTAAAACCCACCCTCTACCTTCGGTTTTTAGACGACATTTTCGGAATCTGGCCACACGACCTGGCACAATTCTCAGACTTCATCCACATTCTCAATAATCATCACCCCTCCATCAAAATCAAACACACCATAGAATCGGAACAAATCAACTTCCTGGACACCACAGTCTATTTCAGGCCACTCAACACCACGCAGAAAACACTCCAGACCAAAGTTTATTTCAAACCAACGGACACACACTCACTATTACACAAAAATAGTTACCATCCAAGACACACGTTCATAGGCATAGTCAAATCACAACTCATCCGTTTCCGTCGCATTTGCTCAGACATCTCAGACTTCCACTCAGCCACCCAGATTCTGTTCAAAAGCCTCCGTAAACGAGGCTACTCCAAACGCTTCCTCCGCACCATTAAAAATAAAAACAACACCTTGGCTCCTCCCGTTCCCATTCGCTCACCCCCCCATCGGCCCCAGCCCCCGCCAACCCAGGTTCCCAGATCCGAGCTGCCTCCACCCTCTTCCCCCTACCTGAACCAAGGCCTGGATCCTCTAAACCCCAGCCCTGACACCCCCTCCCACCCTTATCCTGATCTTAACCACCCCCAACCCCATCCTTATCCTAACCCTAACCCCAACCCTAACCATAACCCCAACCCTAACCCTAACCCTAACCATAACCCCAACCCTAATCATAGCCCCAACCCTAACCCTAACCCTAACCACGACCCTAACCCTAAACTTAACCATGACCCTACCCCCGGTCCTTATCCTGAACCTAACTCTTCCCCCTTCCCCAATGAAGGCCTGCATCCCAACCCCCCTGTAGCGAGAGGCAGCTCGGGCCCACAACACACCGCCACAATTAGTTCACACCTCAACCCTACCCCGCCGCGGCACTTCATACCTCTCATCTCCACCTTTTCACACAAAATAACCGGTCTCCACCAGGCCATAAAGAACAGTTTCTCCAGTCTGCAGTCCCAGCACCCGGCTTTCCACAACAATAAAATCATATCCGCTTACAGAAAAAACAAGAGCCTCCACAACATACTGGTCAAATCCCAATTCTCCGATCACAGACCCACACCCCAATTACAATATGCACACCACTACAGAAACAGAAAATACATCCACAACCCACACACCAACACAGCTATGCCCACCTTGGGCTCATTCTCCGTCAACACCACAAACGTCGTTTACATCATCACATGCACCCTCTGCGACAAACACTACATTGGGGAAACCCGACACTCGATACATACACGACTCTCACAACACATACACAACATCATGGTAGGCAAACTTCGTACCCCCCTAATCACACACTTCCAAACGCACCCCTCCTCCCACCTCATCATCTCTGGCCTTGAAAACAACGATCACTGGACCGGGGGGCAGAGGAAGAGAGCGGAAAAACAGTGGATCCACAAGCTCCGGACGACCGCACCGGGAGGCCTCAATGATGACGTTTAATTACGCCGGCCCCTGTTTGCTCATGTCCATGCACCCGCCAACAACCATCTTTATCCATTGGGGGGACTAGTTCAGACACCGTAGGCCAGTGCAAATAAAGTCAATTACCGACACCCCAAACCCCAACCCTAACCCAACCCTAATCCAGCCAGTGCCACGGATCTGGACTCCCCCCTGCAACTCAGATAATCCGGAAACCCTACGTAAAAACGACCTCCACATTCTCTCACCATATCAGATTCCTTCTGTATTCACCCTCTTTCCCCACTCCATTCCACCCCACACACACACACACACACACACACACACACACACACACACACACACACGGAAAAAATAAATAAAAAAATAAAAAAAATAATAAAATAAAAAAATAAATTAATAATAATTATAATATTTGGTTGATGGGTGGGTGGGGGTGGCGCTCCGTTTTCTGCCGCCTGCGGGGCTCGATCGCGGCCCGCTGGGCTGACGGGCGGGCGCGCTATCCGCCACACCACATGGGCGTGGGAGTTTGCTCACACACATAGCTACACATAGTTACTTTGCCCCTCTGTCCTTCCGGGATCAATGACCAATCAGGGGGCTGCGTCTCCTGCCCCGCCGAGATTCAAAATACGAAGTGGCGTATGGGGTTGGCGCGGCGGTGTTGCCGCCGGGCTGATTGGACGCGTTTGTCCCGGAAGGGGGAGGGGGCTCCCGCGTCCACACACACTATATATACACCTTGGCTTGTCCTCTCTGCCTGTTCACCTCTGATGAAGCAACGTCTAGTTGCGAAACGTTGGGTGTTTGAACTCCAATGCGCTCGGGTATCGCTTCTTTTTTTAAAAAGGAATTTTCCGATTAGAGTTGTGCTCCCACTTCTTTGATCGGATGATTGGCTGTCGCAACATTATTAATTTCAAAACGGCGGTGGGGGACTCTTTTCCTCGGCCGCGCGCCCGGCCCGGGGCGTGCTGGGCCGCTCGCCCGGAGACGTCCACGCGGTCGGAGACTTCGACGAAAGCCGGGGGACGTGGTTTCGGCGGCGGCCGGGCCCGGGGCGGCGGCCGGGACGCCGGGCCGGCGCGTACTGAGGTAGGAGCCCGCCACCAGTCTAATTCTTCTTTTTTTCAGGAGCGGACCGACGCATTGGAGTTAACAGGTATGAACGGACAGCCAACACACAGAGCACACGCACGCGACTTCCATCCACGACCACACATGTCCATCGCCACACACCCAACACATAGATCACGACATGCGCGCGTACACGCGCACACGCACACACCGCCTCACATGCGGACCGGATACCCTTGCACACGCACACAATCTCGGCAGCCACTCACCTACAGACCCATCCAGCCGTCGACCCCAGAAACTAGACACAACAGCAAACGGTATTATAGGCTCATTCAGGCCACATACCACAAACGTGTCATAGATGAGGCCATAGCCACGAAAACATTTCCCCCCGGTATGATGAGACAAGTTAACAAACTCACGGCCTTCATCAAACCGGCAGCTCCCACACAACACACACACAACAGAGTGGCAGAAAACACCATCTCCTGGATGGAAAACAACATGGCCATTTTACAGGAACATTACCGGGCCACTATGGCAACCTTCACTGACACACCCAAAGATGCCTTAGCCCTCCGGATTGCTATTGGTTGGGCTAGGAAGAAATATGGCCAAAAACTCAAACAGGACACCATTCACACAGTAGAACACATCTTAGACATTCACCCACACAATCGCACACCAGCCGACCCACAACCCTGCCCCCCCCCTCCTCCCCCTCCTCCTCCTCCCCCTCCCCGCGCTCATCACACACTCACCGCAAATACACAATCTCGGCCACTCATCCAAGGGGGGACAGAAGAAGACTTTCCACCCCTACCGAGGGCAAGGGCCCCATACAAACTATATTCACTTTACCTAGGTCCACGCGCTTCCCTCTCCGAAGAAATCGCCCGCCCCACATCAATTGCCCCAACAAACCGACACTCACCACTCACACAGACGACGGCAACCTGCCAAACAGCAGACCAGCCAAAAAAGTCGTCACAGCCCTCCTCAGTCCCACTACCCATCACAACACCCCAAGTAACCCCAACACCCACCACCCAACCCCGTAGCGGACCGCTAAAACCACTGACCGCCCTGCGGGACAGCCACGCTCAGGTCCATGCGCCACCCCAGACAGTAACACCACCACACACCACCCCGGACTTTGCGACTACCACCTTGGACGGACCCCTCAGGGAGTCTAACGTGGCCGTAACGACGGAGGACTCAATTCTTCCCCTCTCTCTATCCCCCACAGATCTCCCCGGCGGGCGGACCGGCTCGGTTGGGCAGCAAACCTCTCCCAGCCATCTCAAAAAAACACAGGGTGAAAAGGGTGAAACAACCATGATGAGCGGGACGCAGAAGGTCGATATGGCCGCAACAAGAGCCCATTCTGAACCCTCCACCCAACAAGATGGTGGGGCCTCGCTGCCTGGCCACCCCGGTCCGCGGGCCGCGACACCAGAAATAGACAATCGGCTCCCCACACACCCGCTATCCCCTACCACACCGTTTGCCCGGGCGCTGGGCACACCCCCCCTCCGCCAATCTCCATTCAGACCCACCTACCACATAGCGAGAGCGCACCTTAAAATAACAGCCTGGAATTTTAAACCCCGTAGACCCATCATTATCCTGGGTGATTCAAACATCAATAGGATCCCCCCTCACCACAACCCCGACATACAACTCGACAGTTATCCGGGAGCCACGCTGTATACTTTTCTGAAAGTATGCGAAAAGGCACCGATTTACCCGAACACCAAAATCGCGGTATTCTCAATTGGCCTCAACAACAGGGACCGGGACGCAAAACAAACCTCCATAAAACAGCTCAGAGCACTTTACAGACAGGCCAAAATCACCTTCCCAAATGCAGACATTTACTTCCCCATTATAAATTACTCCTCACGGCTCCCGCCAACCCACCAGGACAATTTGAAAATCATTAACAACACCATAGCCACACACCTCCCCTTCCTGGCAGAAATCCCACATGACACCTTCACCACGGAAAAAGATAACCTCCACTGGACAGCGTCCACAGCCCGCAATATCTTCCAACATTGGTGCAAACAATTAAATTTAACGTCGGCCTGAAGCCTAACCGGGCACGGGACGAGCACACCCCAGCATACCCACGACCGGACACACACCGCAATCGGGACCTGGTCTGGAATTCAGAATCACAAATTTGTAATCTGGCAACATTGTTCACTCCCACCACACCACAACGCCATCTCTTGGAGAGGGGGCTCACCTTCATCCCACGTCCCACCAACTTTGACTGGGAGCAACTTCATAGGGACCTACACAATTACCACAGACGAATAAAACTCAAAAATTATTTCCATCCCGACTCCCAACAACAACGACAACACAAACAATTCAGCCACCCGTCCACCTGGGAACCGGACAAAACCACCCTAGACCCGGAAACACAACACCTCATCCTCCAAGATAGACTGACTCTACGCCGCTACCGTCCCCCGGCGGATGTCCCAGACAACCTACCGGGGGCCGAACGCGCAGCGCTCAAACAACTAATCCATCACCCCAACATCATTATCAAACCGGCAGACAAAGGCAGCAAAATTGTAATCATGGACAGACAACAATACTCACTGGAGGCGAACAGACAGCTAAACAACACCACCTACTATAGACCCCTGGACGATACAATACAACCCCAGACCCAAATTCAAATCCGGACCATTATTCAGTCGCTACATAACAAAAAATACATTTCGGCCAAACAAAAACACTATCTATTCGGACCACAGAACCCACGACCCCGCTATTTTTATCTCCTACCAAAAATCCACAAAGAGCCACAAACTTGGACCGTTCCCTTTGAGGTTCCTCCCGGCCGCCCTATAGTCTCGGACTGCAATAGCGCCACCTACCACATTAGCCAATACATCGACCACTTCTTGGGCCCTCTCTCCACCCGACACCCCAGCTACATTAAAGACACATACCACTTCCTGGAAATCATCCGCTCCATGGCCGTCCCCGCCAACGCGTATGTATTCACAATTGACGTGGATAGCCTGTATACCAATATTAACACACAACTGGGTTTACAAGTCATCTCATCCGTTTTTTCTCGCAACCCGGACGACACACGACCGGATGCAGAAATCCTTCAACTCCTAGAATTGTGCCTGAAAAACAACGACTTCCTATTCAACAACCAATATTATCTCCAGGTGACCGGGACGGCCATGGGCCAGAGATTCGCACCATCCTATGCCAACCTCTACATGAGTGAATGGGAGCGAGAGGCCTTGGACAAATGCCCCCTAAAACCCACCCTCTACCTTCGGTTTTTAGACGACATTTTCGGAATCTGGCCACACGACCTGGCACAATTCTCAGACTTCATCCACATTCTCAATAATCATCACCCCTCCATCAAAATCAAACACACCATAGAATCGGAACAAATCAACTTCCTGGACACCACAGTCTATTTCAGGCCACTCAACACCACGCAGAAAACACTCCAGACCAAAGTTTATTTCAAACCAACGGACACACACTCACTATTACACAAAAATAGTTACCATCCAAGACACACGTTCATAGGCATAGTCAAATCACAACTCATCCGTTTCCGTCGCATTTGCTCAGACATCTCAGACTTCCACTCAGCCACCCAGATTCTGTTCAAAAGCCTCCGTAAACGAGGCTACTCCAAACGCTTCCTCCGCACCATTAAAAATAAAAACAACACCTTGGCTCCTCCCGTTCCCATTCGCTCACCCCCCCATCGGCCCCAGCCCCCGCCAACCCAGGTTCCCAGATCCGAGCTGCCTCCACCCTCTTCCCCCTACCTGAACCAAGGCCTGGATCCTCTAAACCCCAGCCCTGACACCCCCTCCCACCCTTATCCTGATCTTAACCACCCCCAACCCCATCCTTATCCTAACCCTAACCCCAACCCTAACCCCAACCCTAACCATAACCCCAACCCTAACCCCAACCCTAACCCTAACCATAACCCCAACCCTAATCATAGCCCCAACCCTAACCCTAACCACGACCCTAACCCTAAACTTAACCATGACCCTACCCCCGGTCCTTATCCTGAACCTAACTCTTCCCCCTTCCCCAATGAAGGCCTGCATCCCAACCCCCCTGTAGCGAGAGGCAGCTCGGGCCCACAACACACCGCCACAATTAGTTCACACCTCAACCCTACCCCGCCGCGGCACTTCATACCTCTCATCTCCACCTTTTCACACAAAATAACCGGTCTCCACCAGGCCATAAAGAACAGTTTCTCCAGTCTGCAGTCCCAGCACCCGGCTTTCCACAACAATAAAATCATATCCGCTTACAGAAAAAACAAGAGCCTCCACAACATACTGGTCAAATCCCAATTCTCCGATCACAGACCCACACCCCAATTACAATATGCACACCACTACAGAAACAGAAAATACATCCACAACCCACACACCAACACAGCTATGCCCACCTTGGGCTCATTCTCCGTCAACACCACAAACGTCGTTTACATCATCACATGCACCCTCTGCGACAAACACTACATTGGGGAAACCCGACACTCGATACATACACGACTCTCACAACACATACACAACATCATGGTAGGCAAACTTCGTACCCCCCTAATCACACACTTCCAAACGCACCCCTCCTCCCACCTCATCATCTCTGGCCTTGAAAACAACGATCACTGGACCGGGGGGCAGAGGAAGAGAGCGGAAAAACAGTGGATCCACAAGCTCCGGACGACCGCACCGGGAGGCCTCAATGATGACGTTTAATTACGCCGGCCCCTGTTTGCTCATGTCCATGCACCCGCCAACAACCATCTTTATCCATTGGGGGGACTAGTTCAGACACCGTAGGCCAGTGCAAATAAAGTCAATTACCGACACCCCAAACCCCAACCCTAACCCAACCCTAATCCAGCCAGTGCCACGGATCTGGACTCCCCCCTGCAACTCAGATAATCCGGAAACCCTACGTAAAAACGACCTCCACATTCTCTCACCATATCAGATTCCTTCTGTATTCACCCTCTTTCCCCACTCCATTCCACCCCACACACACACACACACACACACACACACACACGGAAAAAATAAATAAAAAAAAAAAAAAAAAAAAAAAAAAAAAAAAAAAAAATTAATAATAATTATAATGTTTGGTTGGTGGGTGGCGCTCCGTTTGCTGCCGCCTGCGGGACTCGATCGCGGCCCGCTGGGCTGACGGGCGGGCGCGCTACCGCCACACCACATGGGTGTGGGAGTTTGCTCACACACATAGCTACACATAGTTACTTTGCCCCTCTGTCCTTCCGGGATCAATGACCAATCAGGGGGCTGCGTCTCCTGCCCCGTCGAGATTCAAAATACGAAGTGGCGTATGGGGTTGGCGCGGCGGTGTTGCCGCCGGGCTGATTGGACGCGTTTGTCCCGGAAGGGGGAGGGGGCTCCCGCGTCCACACACACTATATATACACCTTGGCTTGTCCTTTCTGCCTGTTCACCTCTGATGAAGCAACGTCTAGTTGCGAAACGTTGGGTGTTTGAACTCCAATGCGCTCGGGTATCGCTTCTTTTTTTAAAAAGGAATTTTCCGATTAGAGTTGTGCTCCCACTTCTTTGATCGGATGATTGGCTGTCGCAACATTATTAATTTCAAAACGGCGGTGGGGGACTCTTTTCCTCGGCCGCGCGCCCGGCCCGGGGCGTGCTGGGCCGCTCGCCCGGAGACGTCCACGCGGTCGGAGACTTCGACGAAAGCCGGGGGACGTGGTTTCGGCGGCGGCCGGGCCCGGGGCGGCGGCCGGGACGCCGGGCCGGCGCGTACTGAGGTAGGAGCCCGCCACCAGTCTAATTCTTCTTTTTTTCAGGAGCGGACCGACGCATTGGAGTTAACAGGTATGAACGGACAGCCAACACACAGAGCACACGCACGCGACTTCCATCCACGACCACACATGTCCATCGCCACACACCCAACACATAGATCACGACATGCGCGCGTACACGCGCACACGCACACACCGCCTCACATGCGGACCGGATACCCTTGCATACGCACACAATCTCGGCAGCCACTCACCTACAGACCCATCCAGCCGTCGACCCCAGAAACTAGACACAACAGCAAACGGTATTATAGGCTCATTCAGGCCACATACCACAAACGTGTCATAGATGAGGCCATAGCCACGAAAACATTTCCCCCCGGTATGATGAGACAAGTTAACAAACTCACGGCCTTCATCAAACCGGCAGCTCCCACACAACACACACACAACAGAGTGGCAGAAAACACCATCTCCTGGATGGAAAACAACATGGCCATTTTACAGGAACATTACCGGGCCACTATGGCAACCTTCACTGACACACCCAAAGATGCCTTAGCCCTCCGGATTGCTATTGGTTGGGCTAGGAAGAAATATGGCCAAAAACTCAAACAGGACACCATTCACACAGTAGAACACATCTTAGACATTCACCCACACAATCGCACACCAGCCGACCCACAACCCTGCCCCCCCCCTCCTCCCCCTCCTCCTCCTCCCCCTCCCCGCGCTCATCACACACTCACCGCAAATACACAATCTCGGCCACTCATCCAAGGGGGGACAGAAGAAGACTTTCCACCCCTACCGAGGGCAAGGGCCCCATACAAACTATATTCACTTTACCTAGGTCCACGCGCTTCCCTCTCCGAAGAAATCGCCCGCCCCACATCAATTGCCCCAACAAACCGACACTCACCACTCACACAGACGACGGCAACCTGCCAAACAGCAGACCAGCCAAAAAAGTCGTCACAGCCCTCCTCAGTCCCACTACCCATCACAACACCCCAAGTAACCCCAACACCCACCACCCAACCCCGTAGCGGACCGCTAAAACCACTGACCGCCCTGCGGGACAGCCACGCTCAGGTCCATGCGCCACCCCAGACAGTAACACCACCACACACCACCCCGGACTTTGCGACTACCACCTTGGACGGACCCCTCAGGGAGTCTAACGTGGCCGTAACGACGGAGGACTCAATTCTTCCCCTCTCTCTATCCCCCACAGATCTCCCCGGCGGGCGGACCGGCTCGGTTGGGCAGCAAACCTCTCCCAGCCATCTCAAAAAAACACAGGGTGAAAAGGGTGAAACAACCATGATGAGCGGGACGCAGAAGGTCGATATGGCCGCAACAAGAGCCCATTCTGAACCCTCCACCCAACAAGATGGTGGGGCCTCGCTGCCTGGCCACCCCGGTCCGCGGGCCGCGACACCAGAAATAGACAATCGGCTCCCCACACACCCGCTATCCCCTACCACACCGTTTGCCCGGGCGCTGGGCACACCCCCCCTCCGCCAATCTCCATTCAGACCCACCTACCACATAGCGAGAGCGCACCTTAAAATAACAGCCTGGAATTTTAAACCCCGTAGACCCATCATTATCCTGGGTGATTCAAACATCAATAGGATCCCCCCTCACCACAACCCCGACATACAACTCGACAGTTATCCGGGAGCCACGCTGTATACTTTTCTGAAAGTATGCGAAAAGGCACCGATTTACCCGAACACCAAAATCGCGGTATTCTCAATTGGCCTCAACAACAGGGACCGGGACGCAAAACAAACCTCCATAAAACAGCTCAGAGCACTTTACAGACAGGCCAAAATCACCTTCCCAAATGCAGACATTTACTTCCCCATTATAAATTACTCCTCACGGCTCCCGCCAACCCACCAGGACAATTTGAAAATCATTAACAACACCATAGCCACACACCTCCCCTTCCTGGCAGAAATCCCACATGACACCTTCACCACGGAAAAAGATAACCTCCACTGGACAGCGTCCACAGCCCGCAATATCTTCCAACATTGGTGCAAACAATTAAATTTAACGTCGGCCTGAAGCCTAACCGGGCACGGGACGAGCACACCCCAGCATACCCACGACCGGACACACACCGCAATCGGGACCTGGTCTGGAATTCAGAATCACAAATTTGTAATCTGGCAACATTGTTCACTCCCACCACACCACAACGCCATCTCTTGGAGAGGGGGCTCACCTTCATCCCACGTCCCACCAACTTTGACTGGGAGCAACTTCATAGGGACCTACACAATTACCACAGACGAATAAAACTCAAAAATTATTTCCATCCCGACTCCCAACAACAACGACAACACAAACAATTCAGCCACCCGTCCACCTGGGAACCGGACAAGACCACCCTAGACCCGGAAACACAACACCTCATCCTCCAAGATAGACTGACTCTACGCCGCTACCGTCCCCCGGCGGATGTCCCAGACAACCTACCGGGGGCCGAACGCGCAGCGCTCAAACAACTAATCCATCACCCCAACATCATTATCAAACCGGCAGACAAAGGCAGCAAAATTGTAATCATGGACAGACAACAATACTCACTGGAGGCGAACAGACAGCTAAACAACACCACCTACTATAGACCCCTGGACGATACAATACAACCCCAGACCCAAATTCAAATCCGGACCATTATTCAGTCGCTACATAACAAAAAATACATTTCGGCCAAACAAAAACACTATCTATTCGGACCACAAAACCCACGACCCCGCTATTTTTATCTCCTACCAAAAATCCACAAAGAGCCACAAACTTGGACCGTTCCCTTTGAGGTTCCTCCCGGCCGCCCTATAGTCTCGGACTGCAATAGCGCCACCTACCACATTAGCCAATACATCGACCACTTCTTGGGCCCTCTCTCCACCCGACACCCCAGCTACATTAAAGACACATACCACTTCCTGGAAATCATCCGCTCCATGGCCGTCCCCGCCAACGCGTATGTATTCACAATTGACGTGGATAGCCTGTATACCAATATTAACACACAACTGGGTTTACAAGTCATCTCATCCGTTTTTTCTCGCAACCCGGACGACACACGACCGGATGCAGAAATCCTTCAACTCCTAGAATTGTGCCTGAAAAACAACGACTTCCTATTCAACAACCAATATTATCTCCAGGTGACCGGGACGGCCATGGGCCAGAGATTCGCACCATCCTATGCCAACCTCTACATGAGTGAATGGGAGCGAGAGGCCTTGGACAAATGCCCCCTAAAACCCACCCTCTACCTTCGGTTTTTAGACGACATTTTCGGAATCTGGCCACACGACCTGGCACAATTCTCAGACTTCATCCACATTCTCAATAATCATCACCCCTCCATCAAAATCAAACACACCATAGAATCGGAACAAATCAACTTCCTGGACACCACAGTCTATTTCAGGCCACTCAACACCACGCAGAAAACACTCCAGACCAAAGTTTATTTCAAACCAACGGACACACACTCACTATTACACAAAAATAGTTACCATCCAAGACACACGTTCATAGGCATAGTCAAATCACAACTCATCCGTTTCCGTCGCATTTGCTCAGACATCTCAGACTTCCACTCAGCCACCCAGATTCTGTTCAAAAGCCTCCGTAAACGAGGCTACTCCAAACGCTTCCTCCGCACCATTAAAAATAAAAACAACACCTTGGCTCCTCCCGTTCCCATTCGCTCACCCCCCCATCGGCCCCAGCCCCCGCCAACCCAGGTTCCCAGATCCGAGCTGCCTCCACCCTCTTCCCCCTACCTGAACCAAGGCCTGGATCCTCTAAACCCCAGCCCTGACACCCCCTCCCACCCTTATCCTGATCTTAACCACCCCCAACCCCATCCTTATCCTAACCCTAACCCCAACCCTAACCATAACCCCAACCCTAACCCTAACCCTAACCATAACCCCAACCCTAATCATAGCCCCAACCCTAACCCTAACCCTAACCACGACCCTAACCCTAAACTTAACCATGACCCTACCCCCGGTCCTTATCCTGAACCTAACTCTTCCCCCTTCCCCAATGAAGGCCTGCATCCCAACCCCCCTGTAGCGAGAGGCAGCTCGGGCCCACAACACACCGCCACAATTAGTTCACACCTCAACCCTACCCCGCCGCGGCACTTCATACCTCTCATCTCCACCTTTTCACACAAAATAACCGGTCTCCACCAGGCCATAAAGAACAGTTTCTCCAGTCTGCAGTCCCAGCACCCGGCTTTCCACAACAATAAAATCATATCCGCTTACAGAAAAAACAAGAGCCTCCACAACATACTGGTCAAATCCCAATTCTCCGATCACAGACCCACACCCCAATTACAATATGCACACCACTACAGAAACAGAAAATACATCCACAACCCACACACCAACACAGCTATGCCCACCTTGGGCTCATTCTCCGTCAACACCACAAACGTCGTTTACATCATCACATGCACCCTCTGCGACAAACACTACATTGGGGAAACCCGACACTCGATACATACACGACTCTCACAACACATACACAACATCATGGTAGGCAAACTTCGTACCCCCCTAATCACACACTTCCAAACGCACCCCTCCTCCCACCTCATCATCTCTGGCCTTGAAAACAACGATCACTGGACCGGGGGGCAGAGGAAGAGAGCGGAAAAACAGTGGATCCACAAGCTCCGGACGACCGCACCGGGAGGCCTCAATGATGACGTTTAATTACGCCGGCCCCTGTTTGCTCATGTCCATGCACCCGCCAACAACCATCTTTATCCATTGGGGGGACTAGTTCAGACACCGTAGGCCAGTGCAAATAAAGTCAATTACCGACACCCCAAACCCCAACCCTAACCCAACCCTAATCCAGCCAGTGCCACGGATCTGGACTCCCCCCTGCAACTCAGATAATCCGGAAACCCTACGTAAAAACGACCTCCACATTCTCTCACCATATCAGATTCCTTCTGTATTCACCCTCTTTCCCCACTCCATTCCACCCCACACACACACACACACACACACACACACACACACACACACACACACACGGAAAAAATAAATAAAAAAATAAAAAAAATAATAAAATAAAAAAATAAATTAATAATAATTATAATATTTGGTTGATGGGTGGGTGGGGGTGGCGCTCCGTTTTCTGCCGCCTGCGGGGCTCGATCGCGGCCCGCTGGGCTGACGGGCGGGCGCGCTATCCGCCACACCACATGGGCGTGGGAGTTTGCTCACACACATAGCTACACATAGTTACTTTGCCCCTCTGTCCTTCCGGGATCAATGACCAATCAGGGGGCTGCGTCTCCTGCCCCGCCGAGATTCAAAATACGAAGTGGCGTATGGGGTTGGCGCGGCGGTGTTGCCGCCGGGCTGATTGGACGCGTTTGTCCCGGAAGGGGGAGGGGGCTCCCGCGTCCACACACACTATATATACACCTTGGCTTGTCCTCTCTGCCTGTTCACCTCTGATGAAGCAACGTCTAGTTGCGAAACGTTGGGTGTTTGAACTCCAATGCGCTCGGGTATCGCTTCTTTTTTTAAAAAGGAATTTTCCGATTAGAGTTGTGCTCCCACTTCTTTGATCGGATGATTGGCTGTCGCAACATTATTAATTTCAAAACGGCGGTGGGGGACTCTTTTCCTCGGCCGCGCGCCCGGCCCGGGGCGTGCTGGGCCGCTCGCCCGGAGACGTCCACGCGGTCGGAGACTTCGACGAAAGCCGGGGGACGTGGTTTCGGCGGCGGCCGGGCCCGGGGCGGCGGCCGGGACGCCGGGCCGGCGCGTACTGAGGTAGGAGCCCGCCACCAGTCTAATTCTTCTTTTTTTCAGGAGCGGACCGACGCATTGGAGTTAACAGGTATGAACGGACAGCCAACACACAGAGCACACGCACGCGACTTCCATCCACGACCACACATGTCCATCGCCACACACCCAACACATAGATCACGACATGCGCGCGTACACGCGCACACGCACACACCGCCTCACATGCGGACCGGATACCCTTGCACACGCACACAATCTCGGCAGCCACTCACCTACAGACCCATCCAGCCGTCGACCCCAGAAACTAGACACAACAGCAAACGGTATTATAGGCTCATTCAGGCCACATACCACAAACGTGTCATAGATGAGGCCATAGCCACGAAAACATTTCCCCCCGGTATGATGAGACAAGTTAACAAACTCACGGCCTTCATCAAACCGGCAGCTCCCACACAACACACACACAACAGAGTGGCAGAAAACACCATCTCCTGGATGGAAAACAACATGGCCATTTTACAGGAACATTACCGGGCCACTATGGCAACCTTCACTGACACACCCAAAGATGCCTTAGCCCTCCGGATTGCTATTGGTTGGGCTAGGAAGAAATATGGCCAAAAACTCAAACAGGACACCATTCACACAGTAGAACACATCTTAGACATTCACCCACACAATCGCACACCAGCCGACCCACAACCCTGCCCCCCCCCTCCTCCCCCTCCTCCTCCTCCCCCTCCCCGCGCTCATCACACACTCACCGCAAATACACAATCTCGGCCACTCATCCAAGGGGGGACAGAAGAAGACTTTCCACCCCTACCGAGGGCAAGGGCCCCATACAAACTATATTCACTTTACCTAGGTCCACGCGCTTCCCTCTCCGAAGAAATCGCCCGCCCCACATCAATTGCCCCAACAAACCGACACTCACCACTCACACAGACGACGGCAACCTGCCAAACAGCAGACCAGCCAAAAAAGTCGTCACAGCCCTCCTCAGTCCCACTACCCATCACAACACCCCAAGTAACCCCAACACCCACCACCCAACCCCGTAGCGGACCGCTAAAACCACTGACCGCCCTGCGGGACAGCCACGCTCAGGTCCATGCGCCACCCCAGACAGTAACACCACCACACACCACCCCGGACTTTGCGACTACCACCTTGGACGGACCCCTCAGGGAGTCTAACGTGGCCGTAACGACGGAGGACTCAATTCTTCCCCTCTCTCTATCCCCCACAGATCTCCCCGGCGGGCGGACCGGCTCGGTTGGGCAGCAAACCTCTCCCAGCCATCTCAAAAAAACACAGGGTGAAAAGGGTGAAACAACCATGATGAGCGGGACGCAGAAGGTCGATATGGCCGCAACAAGAGCCCATTCTGAACCCTCCACCCAACAAGATGGTGGGGCCTCGCTGCCTGGCCACCCCGGTCCGCGGGCCGCGACACCAGAAATAGACAATCGGCTCCCCACACACCCGCTATCCCCTACCACACCGTTTGCCCGGGCGCTGGGCACACCCCCCCTCCGCCAATCTCCATTCAGACCCACCTACCACATAGCGAGAGCGCACCTTAAAATAACAGCCTGGAATTTTAAACCCCGTAGACCCATCATTATCCTGGGTGATTCAAACATCAATAGGATCCCCCCTCACCACAACCCCGACATACAACTCGACAGTTATCCGGGAGCCACGCTGTATACTTTTCTGAAAGTATGCGAAAAGGCACCGATTTACCCGAACACCAAAATCGCGGTATTCTCAATTGGCCTCAACAACAGGGACCGGGACGCAAAACAAACCTCCATAAAACAGCTCAGAGCACTTTACAGACAGGCCAAAATCACCTTCCCAAATGCAGACATTTACTTCCCCATTATAAATTACTCCTCACGGCTCCCGCCAACCCACCAGGACAATTTGAAAATCATTAACAACACCATAGCCACACACCTCCCCTTCCTGGCAGAAATCCCACATGACACCTTCACCACGGAAAAAGATAACCTCCACTGGACAGCGTCCACAGCCCGCAATATCTTCCAACATTGGTGCAAACAATTAAATTTAACGTCGGCCTGAAGCCTAACCGGGCACGGGACGAGCACACCCCAGCATACCCACGACCGGACACACACCGCAATCGGGACCTGGTCTGGAATTCAGAATCACAAATTTGTAATCTGGCAACATTGTTCACTCCCACCACACCACAACGCCATCTCTTGGAGAGGGGGCTCACCTTCATCCCACGTCCCACCAACTTTGACTGGGAGCAACTTCATAGGGACCTACACAATTACCACAGACGAATAAAACTCAAAAATTATTTCCATCCCGACTCCCAACAACAACGACAACACAAACAATTCAGCCACCCGTCCACCTGGGAACCGGACAAGACCACCCTAGACCCGGAAACACAACACCTCATCCTCCAAGATAGACTGACTCTACGCCGCTACCGTCCCCCGGCGGATGTCCCAGACAACCTACCGGGGGCCGAACGCGCAGCGCTCAAACAACTAATCCATCACCCCAACATCATTATCAAACCGGCAGACAAAGGCAGCAAAATTGTAATCATGGACAGACAACAATACTCACTGGAGGCGAACAGACAGCTAAACAACACCACCTACTATAGACCCCTGGACGATACAATACAACCCCAGACCCAAATTCAAATCCGGACCATTATTCAGTCGCTACATAACAAAAAATACATTTCGGCCAAACAAAAACACTATCTATTCGGACCACAAAACCCACGACCCCGCTATTTTTATCTCCTACCAAAAATCCACAAAGAGCCACAAACTTGGACCGTTCCCTTTGAGGTTCCTCCCGGCCGCCCTATAGTCTCGGACTGCAATAGCGCCACCTACCACATTAGCCAATACATCGACCACTTCTTGGGCCCTCTCTCCACCCGACACCCCAGCTACATTAAAGACACATACCACTTCCTGGAAATCATCCGCTCCATGGCCGTCCCCGCCAACGCGTATGTATTCACAATTGACGTGGATAGCCTGTATACCAATATTAACACACAACTGGGTTTACAAGTCATCTCATCCGTTTTTTCTCGCAACCCGGACGACACACGACCGGATGCAGAAATCCTTCAACTCCTAGAATTGTGCCTGAAAAACAACGACTTCCTATTCAACAACCAATATTATCTCCAGGTGACCGGGACGGCCATGGGCCAGAGATTCGCACCATCCTATGCCAACCTCTACATGAGTGAATGGGAGCGAGAGGCCTTGGACAAATGCCCCCTAAAACCCACCCTCTACCTTCGGTTTTTAGACGACATTTTCGGAATCTGGCCACACGACCTGGCACAATTCTCAGACTTCATCCACATTCTCAATAATCATCACCCCTCCATCAAAATCAAACACACCATAGAATCGGAACAAATCAACTTCCTGGACACCACAGTCTATTTCAGGCCACTCAACACCACGCAGAAAACACTCCAGACCAAAGTTTATTTCAAACCAACGGACACACACTCACTATTACACAAAAATAGTTACCATCCAAGACACACGTTCATAGGCATAGTCAAATCACAACTCATCCGTTTCCGTCGCATTTGCTCAGACATCTCAGACTTCCACTCAGCCACCCAGATTCTGTTCAAAAGCCTCCGTAAACGAGGCTACTCCAAACGCTTCCTCCGCACCATTAAAAATAAAAACAACACCTTGGCTCCTCCCGTTCCCATTCGCTCACCCCCCCATCGGCCCCAGCCCCCGCCAACCCAGGTTCCCAGATCCGAGCTGCCTCCACCCTCTTCCCCCTACCTGAACCAAGGCCTGGATCCTCTAAACCCCAGCCCTGACACCCCCTCCCACCCTTATCCTGATCTTAACCACCCCCAACCCCATCCTTATCCTAACCCTAACCCCAACCCTAACCATAACCCCAACCCTAACCCTAACCCTAACCATAACCCCAACCCTAATCATAGCCCCAACCCTAACCCTAACCCTAACCACGACCCTAACCCTAAACTTAACCATGACCCTACCCCCGGTCCTTATCCTGAACCTAACTCTTCCCCCTTCCCCAATGAAGGCCTGCATCCCAACCCCCCTGTAGCGAGAGGCAGCTCGGGCCCACAACACACCGCCACAATTAGTTCACACCTCAACCCTACCCCGCCGCGGCACTTCATACCTCTCATCTCCACCTTTTCACACAAAATAACCGGTCTCCACCAGGCCATAAAGAACAGTTTCTCCAGTCTGCAGTCCCAGCACCCGGCTTTCCACAACAATAAAATCATATCCGCTTACAGAAAAAACAAGAGCCTCCACAACATACTGGTCAAATCCCAATTCTCCGATCACAGACCCACACCCCAATTACAATATGCACACCACTACAGAAACAGAAAATACATCCACAACCCACACACCAACACAGCTATGCCCACCTTGGGCTCATTCTCCGTCAACACCACAAACGTCGTTTACATCATCACATGCACCCTCTGCGACAAACACTACATTGGGGAAACCCGACACTCGATACATACACGACTCTCACAACACATACACAACATCATGGTAGGCAAACTTCGTACCCCCCTAATCACACACTTCCAAACGCACCCCTCCTCCCACCTCATCATCTCTGGCCTTGAAAACAACGATCACTGGACCGGGGGGCAGAGGAAGAGAGCGGAAAAACAGTGGATCCACAAGCTCCGGACGACCGCACCGGGAGGCCTCAATGATGACGTTTAATTACGCCGGCCCCTGTTTGCTCATGTCCATGCACCCGCCAACAACCATCTTTATCCATTGGGGGGACTAGTTCAGACACCGTAGGCCAGTGCAAATAAAGTCAATTACCGACACCCCAAACCCCAACCCTAACCCAACCCTAATCCAGCCAGTGCCACGGATCTGGACTCCCCCCTGCAACTCAGATAATCCGGAAACCCTACGTAAAAACGACCTCCACATTCTCTCACCATATCAGATTCCTTCTGTATTCACCCTCTTTCCCCACTCCATTCCACCCCACACACACACACACACACACACACACACACACACACACACACACACACGGAAAAAATAAATAAAAAAATAAAAAAAATAATAAAATAAAAAAATAAATTAATAATAATTATAATATTTGGTTGATGGGTGGGTGGGGGTGGCGCTCCGTTTTCTGCCGCCTGCGGGGCTCGATCGCGGCCCGCTGGGCTGACGGGCGGGCGCGCTATCCGCCACACCACATGGGCGTGGGAGTTTGCTCACACACATAGCTACACATAGTTACTTTGCCCCTCTGTCCTTCCGGGATCAATGACCAATCAGGGGGCTGCGTCTCCTGCCCCGCCGAGATTCAAAATACGAAGTGGCGTATGGGGTTGGCGCGGCGGTGTTGCCGCCGGGCTGATTGGACGCGTTTGTCCCGGAAGGGGGAGGGGGCTCCCGCGTCCACACACACTATATATACACCTTGGCTTGTCCTCTCTGCCTGTTCACCTCTGATGAAGCAACGTCTAGTTGCGAAACGTTGGGTGTTTGAACTCCAATGCGCTCGGGTATCGCTTCTTTTTTTAAAAAGGAATTTTCCGATTAGAGTTGTGCTCCCACTTCTTTGATCGGATGATTGGCTGTCGCAACATTATTAATTTCAAAACGGCGGTGGGGGACTCTTTTCCTCGGCCGCGCGCCCGGCCCGGGGCGTGCTGGGCCGCTCGCCCGGAGACGTCCACGCGGTCGGAGACTTCGACGAAAGCCGGGGGACGTGGTTTCGGCGGCGGCCGGGCCCGGGGCGGCGGCCGGGACGCCGGGCCGGCGCGTACTGAGGTAGGAGCCCGCCACCAGTCTAATTCTTCTTTTTTTCAGGAGCGGACCGACGCATTGGAGTTAACAGGTATGAACGGACAGCCAACACACAGAGCACACGCACGCGACTTCCATCCACGACCACACATGTCCATCGCCACACACCCAACACATAGATCACGACATGCGCGCGTACACGCGCACACGCACACACCGCCTCACATGCGGACCGGATACCCTTGCACACGCACACAATCTCGGCAGCCACTCACCTACAGACCCATCCAGCCGTCGACCCCAGAAACTAGACACAACAGCAAACGGTATTATAGGCTCATTCAGGCCACATACCACAAACGTGTCATAGATGAGGCCA